>NC_089751.1:3972134-4167134 GCF_040412425.1 Macrobrachium rosenbergii
CCTTTTGGGTGTAAGTTATTCCCGATGTACAGTGAGCTGGATATCAAACGACACTTGCGACTTCGTATTGTTGAATATAAAAAAGTCTCGCGTGTATGAGTGACGAAAATTCATATTCATACATTATATATATATATATATATATATATATATATATATATATATATATATATATATATATAGAGAGAGAGAGAGAGAGAGAGAGAGAGAGAGAGAGAGAGAGTGAGAGTCCAGTAGTAAAGATAATGAAAAAATGGCGTTAGTGAACCCTGGAATGAGGATATTTGTTATATCGTTACTGGTTGTATTTTATGGCCAGAAGGAAATGGAATAAAACAAGTTAAAAAATGCGCAGAAATTTCTTCGGCGCAGTCGAGTTTTCTGTACAGCGTATATAATCAAGGCCACCGAAAATAGATTATTTTCGGTGGTCTCGGTATAATGCTATATGAGCCGCGGCCCATGAAACTTTAACCCCGGGCCGGTGGTGGCCTGTTCTGTATCGTTGCCAGATGCACGAATATGGCTAGCTTTAGCCTTAAGTAAAATAAAAACTACTGAGGCTAGAAGGTTGCAATTTGGTATGTTGGATGATTGGAGGGTGGATGATCAACATACCAATTTGCAGTCCTCTAGCCTCAGTAGTTTTCAAGATCTGAGGGCGGACAGAAAAAGTGCGGACGGACAGGCATAGCTGGACAATAATTTTCTTTTACAGAAAACTAAAAAGTACAGTTCGTAATAAATTTTTCATCAGAAAACTAGAGATGTAGTAGGAATAGTAAATTCAAATAGAGGAATATTTAAAGTCAACATTATTAAAGCACACAACAAGGTACAATGTTCCCAAACTTCCATAAAAAACTACAGAAATAAATAAGTAGGTACAGTGCACCTATTACATCATACAAAGCAAATGTTGAAAGCTGCATATCTCACCAGCCTAGAGTTAAGCGTATCTGATAAGCCTAGGCCTACTGTATATATATATATATATATATATATATATATATATATATATATATATATATATATATATATATATATATATTATGAACTCTAGGTGGTACAGGGTTCAACCAGGTTCTTTTGATCTGATTTTATAATCAATACCACAATGGAAGAATTCCAAGGAGTGCGATCACTGACAAACAAACCCCTCAGATAATCTCAGAAAGGATATACAAAATACTCGACAATAAGTTTTAACAGTTTAATACAAAAATAATAATCATCATTTAGAAAACTCACTGAAAACTGGATAAATGGGGGAGAAGAAAAACATACATTCATCAACAATAAAAATCCCATACACAGCCGCAGTCGCCTACCTAACTATCACACTAAGGCAAAGATAAAGCGACAAGATAAAGGTAGAACAAATTCTCTCTCAATCACACAATAGTCGTAGACAAAAAGGGGGAAAAAGGAAATCTTAACCTACTAACAATAATTTCAAAACAATCTTAATACTTCTTAAACGTACTTATGCATTTTATCACGAAGGATTATATATGGTAACATGTACAGTCGACAAGAAAAATGGATTCCCAACGGGGAACACTATGCCTCCAAAAGGTTGTCCCTGTTCTGCCTGAAAGAGATCCCTTTCTGGGATCACAGCACGTCCTTGCAATGAACAGGCTAAATTTCCTTACACGAGGAAGACAACTTATATAATCAAAATAAAGTGGTTAATAGGGAGTCTTAAGTTTTCTCCACCACTGAAGACCTCCTCACGACTCCAAGGACACAGTGTTATAGGCAGTGGCAGTAATACATACGACGTCCTCCAAAGGATCCAAACAGTAGCAAAGTCTGACTCTCCTTTCCAGCTGCTAAGTACCAAGAGGCTCACAATCCTGGCCTCCAAATCTCAGTCCAGAACTCCTGCTCATGAAGGTTGAAAGGAGGTCAAAAGTCACACTCCGGAGACACTGCAAGCAGGAGAGCGTCGCTACAAGACTGCCGAAATATCACAGGTCCTTCTCAAATGGAGCCGAATACAGGAGTCCTCTCTCATGATCCAAAGGCGCCCTCAACAGAACAGAGGAATAGGATAAGATGCCGAAAAAACAGGCGACAAACAGCCAAACCATCATGCATGAAAAATAAAAAACAAACTTCATGGGTGGAGTATCAATTATGTAACAACAACCGTTAAAGGGAGGAAAACACCCAAATCCAGCTTTCAAGGGAGTACTGGACTAAATTTACAACTACAAAACTTTAAACGAAATAAAAGTATTCAAGAAACATTAAATTATAAATAAAATTTAATTAATTTATAATATATATATATATATATATATATATATATATATATATATATATATTATTCTTATGCTGTGGTTTTCATAATACAGTAATCTCCCCGTGTTTATGTGTGAGTTGTTGTATAACTGTATAATTTTGTATTCAGAGTTAGCGTAAAGTTACAGTGATTAAACGCTGTATGGTTTGAGAGAGGACGTGAGTGGCGCTAAGAGAGACAGAGAGCCCTTGTTCGTTGTATAGAGATGCAATTTGTTTAGTCAGTATTCAAAACTTGCTGAGATTAACACCTTCTCATATGACTAAATCCATTAGTGTACAAGACGTTAGGGGACTCGATCAAAACACTGTGGAAAAACCTTCCATGTAGATAGACGCCCATACAGAGGAACCCTCATTGAGAGACCATTATCCGTGCGGAAAGGAGCTACCTTTTTTGCTCCCAATCTCTCTCTCTCTCTTTCTCTCTCGCTCGCTCGCTCGTTCTCGGGATCACGAATGTCCCATTTTAATGTAATTGATATTTTGGTAGACGATGGTCGCTCAAATCTTTAACTGTTTAATTCTTTAGTAAATGTGTCTGGGTTATCTGAGCAGTGTATTTTATTAAGTGTGTGTGTAACGGCGCCTGATTAAAAACACGAAGTAATTTGGTACCAAGGTATTGTAACATAATTATTGGTTTTTTAGTGCACTAAAAATAGTATTTAGAGTGGTTATATGTAAAGATACCTTTTCACCTTTTTAATATTTTTTCGTGTTATATGTTTTATGCTTTATCTTTTGAAGAATTTTTCTTTTATACATATATGTGATGTGTTTGCTATTGCCTTAATTTTTTGCTTTACATTTTTTGATATTTAATTTTTTGCAGAGTATATTTCTGTCTTTTGTATCCACATTTTTATATGATTGATTTATTTGCCTTATTTTGTTTAACACTTGGGAATTGAAATTTTGTTACTTAACAGTTTAAATCTTTCTTGAATAATTTTTGATTAATTAATAAATTAATTTCTGATTTAATTTTGACTGATGATTAATTCAGATTTAATCCAATTTTGTTTTGTTTTCAAGTAATCATAAATTTCCCCGAGACTGTTAATGTCATGTATAATCTTTGAATTTAGAAATAAATTTTTGTATTTGAAATATTATATCAGAGTTTCATTCATTGACCCACCAGTAATTTTGATTTGAATTAGAGAATAGATTGGTAAGTGAGATGTTTTCCTTCAAGTAATTGAAGTGAGCTCGAACCAGGAAAATGAAATAAATAGAAATACTTGAACTTTTATAATGTTAATGGAATGACGCCTTTAGATTTTACCTCACACCTGTTTAACGAACTTAATCTGCTTTCTTTCATGATTGATAAGTTTTATAAGGAATCACTGTTGCCTTTAGAGAAATCAGTCGTTTTGTATGTGTGATGAGGGTTCAGGTGTCTGGCTATTGTGAGGTAACTATA
The DNA here is from genome assembly GCF_040412425.1 of Macrobrachium rosenbergii. NCBI lineage: Eukaryota > Metazoa > Arthropoda > Malacostraca > Decapoda > Palaemonidae > Macrobrachium > Macrobrachium rosenbergii. The sequence goes on from NC_089751.1 coordinate 3,975,880, forward strand.
GTTGTTGAATAAATGGTAAGTTTGGTAATCAAATATCAAGCACTTAGATACCAGGTTTGATTTGAAGAACAGACACTGGACACTCCGGGGTCACCATATATAAATGGTGCCCTAGACTCCGGGACAAGCACTTAGATACCAGGTTTGATTTGAAGAACGGACACTGGACACTTCGTCACACACACACACACACACACATATATATATATATATACACGTATATATATATGTATGTGTATATATATATTATGTTTTATATTTATATATTGTATATATACGTGTGCGCGTGTATGTATGTGCGTGAGCATATTGTTACTGGAAAATAAACTAAACTAGGAGGAGCTATTATGAGCATTACCAGTGCAAATGCTCACTCTTCCAGTAAGCATTTAATAACAAGACTGAAATATTGTTTGTATTCCCTAAGCTGAAATAACGGTTATTTATTTTAATCATTTTAACCCTTTTGTAGAGTCACCTCATTCCCTTTACATTATATAACCTTACAACTCGTACAAAGATAGCATTGTAACATTACTCTTACCGATGACTTGTATCAGTTTTAATTTTATATTAATTTATTTTCTGATATTTTTAAATCGAATGATGATCAGCGAAACAAAATTGAGTGAAGGGTTGCAATATGGTCATTCTTGCTTCACTAATTATGAATAATTGTTGCTGTTATCATTTCAATATAAAGATATCTTAGGGTTGTCAACAACCGACTGCCCCAGTCACTCCATCCCTGGAGCCCTCGATACTTTTAGTCACCAGCCTACTAATATTGTTGCTTATTTGTCAGTTTGTACTTGATGTTTAAAAGCTGATGGTCGAAAATAAATTAAGTTTTTCAGGAAAATAGTCATTTGATATATCTTTTTGTTAATAGTCCAGCAGCTGTCTTCAAAATGTTTTCGCATCAGTTGTCAGGAGGAAGAACCGAAAATGAAAGTGATGTACTTCGATGTACTTGTCGTTCATTACAGTCATTCATATTAGGTTCTGTATTCGTAATATCATTCCAATACTTTATAGCTTTCGTTATCTTGTAGTGTCACTCAATCTAGTCTTCCTTAGGCAAAACAAATAAATGTAGCATAACTTTAACATTGCCCGGTATTCAGTTTCCATATGAACCGCTTCTCTGGATCTGGCAGATTGGAGAATGGAATCTGGTTTCAATTCATGCGTAAGTGACTGCAACTTTGGATTATGGACGTATGGTATTACTTGCTACTTCAACTTTGTACTTGTGCTGTCTTGAAAATAACAAGAGTACTTGTCTTTTGAATTGATTGTTATTATATGTCTAGAGGATTTTTTTCGTTATGGGTTCGAATTAAGTTTGAGATTTTTCAACAGTGGCTCTAATCGCTTGACGTTTACAAGTAAACAGGAGAGGAAAACACCTTACCCTAATTGAAAACATTGTTATGGATGGAAACTTATGAGGACAGTTTTTCAAATTATGCAGTCGATAGCAATGATTGTCCAAATTAAGTAGGGAATGAATTAATTTTACTGGTTACATTACCGTAGGAACAGTCGGGAATAACGAATTTTTTTTTTTAAATTAAGGGTATGTGTCCCGACACATAAGCAGACTGTCATTTCAAAAGGTGGGTAATGTGTTATGAATGTTTTCCTGAACTGCAAATAATACTTACAGTTGATATTTTCTGTAGATAACCTAATGGAAATTCAGGTTCATTGCATTAAAGGTGTGCTAATAGCTTTTTAACAGCCCCATTACAGCCATATGAATCTTCCGTTGCGTTGTTGCATTCGCTCCCAAAATGTAATATCATAGATATTCGACCGTCAAGATAAATTATGGGATATTTCGTAAATATTCTTTGATGAAGCTAACGTAAGAAAAATAGACGAAATACGACGGTCAGCTTGTTAAGACCTCTACTTAAACGGGAAACGAGTACTGCAAAGAATTGTTAAACGAACAGGAACATAATCCCGGTTTTATCAAGAGAACACACCACCTTTAAGAGCTAAAGGGCTTTTGAATAATCTTATCGTGAGTTCATCATAAAAAAAAAGTTCCCTTCCAAAGAAGGATTTGTTAAAGGGTATAATAGTGGCTGTAGTAAGTTATCGAAGAGACTTAGCTGACAACTTGTTTTAGAAACTGACAGCGAAGTTAGGGCCCTCTGACTTCCTCCACCCTTCCTCCCACACACCCCCTCCCACACCCCTCCCCCTCCATGATGACCGCCTCGTCTCCTCTCCTCCAGCTAATCTCATAATGGTTCCTTCTTTCTCTCTCTCTCTCTCTCTCTCTCTCTCTCTCGGTCTCTTCTCTGATTCTTCATCATTTTATTTTTTCATATTCGTTTTCTGTTGATATCTCCACATGCTTTTAAAGGTACTTTCGAGCATTTCTGCTCGGCTCTGCCTTGTCAATAATACTTAGGGGATTATTATCGTTGTGACAAGACTCGCTTTTGCTGTTGTAGTTTAGTCGCTTTGTTATTTTGACCTGCTTAAGTTTAGTTCAGGGAGGCGATGAGCCTCTCACCCAGCAAGGAGTGCATTTGGCGACTTGCTGTTGGAAGTGTAAGTGGACTGCAAATATAAATATCAAAGCATGTGAGGTTGTTCACCTCTCTTTCCCTTGTTATGGCACATGATCTTGGGATTATGAACGAAAGCATCCCACAATTTGTTATTTTCAGTCTTCTCTTCATAATCGGAATTAAGTGCACGGGGACGCAGGGGATATTGTTCTCTAGAGCCATACTATTTCTTTTGTTCGTCTTAATGTCATCTGCGAGCTACTTGGGTTGCCTTATGAAAACGTCGTTATATTTCATGGAAAGAGCATACAGTAAACTTGGCAAACAGTTAACTTTTCTGTATTCTATATGTGCAGTACCATTAGATTAGAAAATGATTGCATTAAAATTTTAGCAACTTTCTGAATATTCTTGGGTAAACTAAAAATTCAGTCATTAACATGAAAGGTTTGTCATTAGCTGCCCAACAGCGCTGGGGAGTTCCTGTGGTGAAGTCGCAAAAGCCTACAGCACGAAGACACTCATATTTATAAGTTAAGTATACCTTAGTTTAACCAGACCACTGAGCTGATTAACAGCTCTCCTAGGGCTGGCCCGAAGGATTAGACTTATTTTACGTGGCTAAGAACCACTTGGTTACCCAGCAACGGGACCTACAGCTTATTGTGGAATCCGAACCACTTTATAGCGAGAAATGAATTTTTATCACCAGAAATAAAATCCTCTAGTTCTTCACTGGCCGGCCTGAGAATCGAACGCAGGCCCAGCACACTGCTATCCGAGAACGATATCGACCCTCCCAATGAGGAACTACTCATATGTGTAGACAAGCATCGATACTTAAATGCTAATGGATGACCAGCTCGACTTCGTAATACTGCTCTTGAAAGCTGTGTTTCAGGAACAAGGAAAGGTCACTTTTATATAAGATATTAAACGCTTTCAGTGGGTAAAGGCATGCAGTTATTTAGATAGTATATACATGATATATACACTTTTTATAAACACAGCAATTCACATTTACCTTGCATACACTCTTCCATTGCCTCGTTATTTAGGCCCCTTCTTTCCATTAAAACTTTCAACCCATCTATCCAGTGCTAGAAAGGTTTTCCTCAGTTTTCCTCACCTCCAAGTGGCTAAATCACCTCAAAACACTGTGGTCTATAATTTAGCCAGCAGTAGCATTTTTGCCACGTCAAAGTATCTCAGCATTTCTCATGCTTTCGATTCCCCTCTACGAATAGTACAAAATAATTCTTCTTAAAATCTTCAACTGAGTTTCAACATTACCTTAGACACTCCAGATCTCTTTCAAATCTGTTGCACATTCCCTGCTATCTTTCTTACTTCATTTGTCTTAGGCTATCTTTTGCTCTCCTCCTACCATTATCCATAATTTTTACTCCGAAATTCTCATTAACTTACATTGCTCCTTCCTGGCTTTCATTTACCTTCATAACTTAACAATTGCTTACATTTACTATTTACTTTACTTTCTTGTAAACACTCAAACTCTTTCGTTTGTTATTGCCGTTTCTCCATACCATCTTGAGTCACTATACATAATCTGCATAGTAAAGTTCTGTTCTATAAATCGTAAGCACTATCCCCATTCTCTTATTAACTCTACCAGAAGTGCTGCAAACAGTTTTTTTCCCCATTCTCTAAATTCTTATAAAACTTTCTTGATAAACATGATCTTCCTTGTCCCAACCCACATTGTTCTCCCTTAATTCTAACTGCAATGTCTCCATACATCACTTTCTTTTTGAGATATTTGAATTTACTTCCTTGTAAACCAACTTCCTAAATACATGCTTACATTCCCCATACTTTTTCCATAGCTTTTTTCTTCAAAATCTGATACGCCGTTTACTATAATACTTGTATACGGTCTTCTTGTACCTCAAGTTTCTTTTTTCCTTCACAAAACACGTCATTTCCTTTTGCATCACTTCATGCCTTCATCCCCACCCCCTACCCTCCTGTTCCTAAAAAATACTCCCAGCTCACTCTGTGACTTAAGTGAAAGTTCCGTATTGCTCCTGACACATGGGAATTGAGAGACTTCTCTTTAATATTAGTCGACAACTTTCAGAAAGTTTTTTCGTACTGCTGCCAGGTATGTGTGTGTTTGTATGTGTGTGTTTGTGTGTGTGTGCATTTATATATGATATTTTTTTACCTTTGTTCTCATCAAGTGATTACAGACGAGATTACTAGCCTTTTCACTTGGCTGTGACCCATCACTGTTTACTAGTCACCAGAATTCAAATTAACTGCTTATATATATATATATATATATATATATATATATATATATATATATATATATATATATATATATATATATATACATACATACATATATACATACATACATATATGTATCCGGGATCATCAAACTCATGGAATGTTAAGTTGTTTGGATTCCAGAGAGTGCATTGAAGTTATATTCCTTGCATCTTTTGACTCGTTCCCAAGGGATCCAATGTGTCCAGCTGTCATGCACTCTGCATGCCTTCCAATTTTACTTTGAGAATCCTCTTCCCTTCCCCCCCTCAACTCTCTCTCTCTCTCTCTCTCTCTCTCTCTCTCTCTCTCTCTCTCTCTCTCTCTCTAGGAAAATTCCATGTTCTGCTTAGTGACAAAAAAATGTTAGTATGTAAGGCTCCGGATATTGCGAGAATACAGACTTTCTCTAACTGAAACTTGACAATGTATATGTGAAGTGTTTTCATTATGAGTTTTTTTTTTTTTTTTTTGGTACAGTGTTTGAACTCGTGTTAGTAATATTACTGTGTGGGGCTTGTCAGTCTGCTCAATGCGCTCTGCCTAATTTTCGTAGTCTGTAGCTTTTCTTGACACTGACAGCGATATATTTAAGACGACGCTGCTTGAAAACTGCTCTTCGGATATGTCTGATATTTATAAATCTTTTTCATCTTGAGCTGTCAGTAGACTTCTTATTATCGTCTTTTTTTTGTAATAACTATGTAATTTGACATCACTTTCACTGCACATGGACAGGCATCAAAACTATGTTGAACACTTACTAAAATGTGCTTTACTTTAATGTAGTAACAACATTCCCGAGAAATGATTTTTGCGTGTCTTGTAGCTTCCATATCCAAATACTTTAGAATTAAACGTTTATCGTGTGCCTTCACTTATCTCGAGCATTGAAGTACAATCAATTTTTTTTTTTTCGCCAAGTATTCTTGGAAAGTGATGTCACCCTCTCTCCCTCTCTCCGCAATTCGCCCTTTCGAAAGCCAATCGTTCAGCCAACTTCGCATCCTCTGTCGAGAGCCTTCTTAATGTTTCATAGCTCGGACCAGGCAAAGCAGTATTATTAATTATCATTTCTGTTTAGCAGCGCATGAACTTAAAATATGTTAAGAAAATAAAAACGGTATTTTCGGTGTCAACAAAAAGTCTCTGCGTAAAGAGCAATTTTTATATCCTCAAATTCTTACAATTCCTGGTTTTCAGCAAACTGACAAGTTTTTGGCGTTGCAGAGCTCTTTCTGCCGTATTGTCTTTTACCCAATATAGCGTGGAAATTGGGTTTGCAGAAACAAATATTAATCCCAAAAAGAGATATCTGGAAATTTTTTTATGTAAACTGGCCACTAAATTCCAAGGATGAAGACTTGGACAGAGAGGTCTGCGGTGATTTTGTTTGTGGAAGTCCTCGCAAAATCCGTTGCGTGTACAGATCCTTTAAATTTTACGGCTGGAATCTCGTTTCTTCGACTCGTGAAAAGCGAAAATTGCGTGCATCGCAGTTTAGGTTTTTTGAAACAAAACTAGTTGAAATATCCCGATTTGGCTGTCAGAGGTAGTGGCACGAAAAACATTGCCAGACATTTTTATAGGGATAGGTTGGTGATATGCGATTTTGGTCGGGTATGTCCATCATTGCCCTGTCTTCCAAGTTGGTTCTCCGTTTGGTGCCTGGTGTGGATTATTGGGCAGTCGGTGAAATGTTGCTAAACTTGTTGTACTCAGTGAAGCCTTTTATATTTCTTTTCCTCTCTGTTGGATAATTCCCTGAAACGAGCTCAAAACGAAAAATAAAGCGTCTTTTTTATGCGGGATTACAATTGCTGAGACCACTATTTTAGCACCTGATTTCATCGAGATCCTAAATATTTTCAGTACATTCCACATCCTTTTAGGTCGTCTTAATGGACAAGGGCTACAATTGCGACTGTTGCAGAGTTATTTTTTTTCCTGTGATTTTCTTCTTTGCCTGCAATATAAATCTAGCATTTATATTAGCTTACTTACCAAATTAGATTTTGGCTTTTTCGTTATTTTTCTCTGTAATTTGGGGTTTTCTGCATTAGTGAAAGCAGAGGCTTGTGTTAAGCGCAAAACAAGGGTTTTGTGATTTTTATTGTTTTATAACTTATGACTTTTATATGTTACAATTTTATGGCTTTTATGTAGAAAAAAAAATTGATTTTACTAATACTTTTTCGATGTCGGTGACGTTTGTTGTTGTGACACCTGATAGTTTTTACTCGTTTCCCTGTCATTTTAATGAGCCCAACTTAGGTCGAAATCATGTTCGACGTATAAGTGGTATAAATGCTGCTTGCATTATTTTGACCCAGAGTATCTATATTCAGAACACAGATACTCCACAGTGACCTCACCCCTGACCACAAGCTTTTCAAGGTCATGACGGACAGTACAGGTCCTTAGCATTTCCAAAAGTGTTCCTTGTTCAGGCATGAATTTCAAAGGGCATATTTCCTATTTCTGAAATTTATGTGCAAGTAAAACAAAAATAGTTGCTAAATGTTAGAAAAGATTCCGAGGTATATTTGTTACATTAAGGCTCCTAAACCCGGGGCTTGTGGGTTAGGTAAAATCGAAAAAGAAGAAGAGAACGTTTGTTTCAAAGAGAAAAGTGCAAATAAATTACGTTTTATTTGCGCCTTTCCCAACCTCGTGCTCGCATGTGCACATACACTCAGCTGCACGGTTCGCTGTATGAAATAGGCTCCCTGTCAAAATAAACAGCATGAATTCAAAGCGAAAAGATCGTGACTGGCAAATTTATGGCGACTTGTACGAGAATTGAACGGGCTGGTAGGTAGTATTTTACGAAAGGAAAAGGGAGAGAGGGGAACGTCTCCCGAAAAAAGAAAAAGAAAACATCCAACGTGCAGGCGGTCTTGATGAAGAAAACAATGAGGGACAATTAGAAAATTCATGACTGCAAAAAAGAAAAAGAAAAATGATTCGCGTACGACTTCGCTGGAACCTCAGTCTTATTGTCATTTCAGTCATCTGTCCCGATCGCGTTTTTCTTTCTGGTAATCGAAGTTCTGAGGTAGTTCGTACGTAATCCAGATGCAACTACTGGGATGAATCGCATTTGGCGACAGACTTCAGAACTACGTCTACTGAATATTCAGTAGGTAATGCACCTTTAAGCAACAAATAATTTATCAGTACAAGTATAAGATTACAGAGGTATATTTTTGAAAAAACCAATAGAGACTACGATAGACAGTGGCTCTGACCACCTGGCTATCAATAGAGGTATTATCATTATGATATTCCTATGCTGTCAGTTTATTTTATCTGATGTTAAATTATATTTGTGGGTTAATTTGTATATATATATATATATATATATATATATATATATATATATATATATATATTTGTACATAATATTTATTTATCATGCTGCTTGTGATAGATTTAACTGCACTGCAAAAAAATTCATTTGCATGGCAAGGTGAAATCACATAAATGTAATCTTGAAATATTTGACGCTATTAGAGTTTTAGAGTTAACTGTTTTTTTTTTTAATTTTCTTTTTAATGCTTTGGAAAATTCTTAAATGATAATGGATCCTCATATAGATTTTGGTAATGTGGTGTAGGTCAAAGCGTTTTCCCCTTCCTCTTAATTTTCTGCAGTTGAATTCGCAATCTGAACATAATTTAAGGGTTAAAAATAATATATTTGTTTTAGAATCAGTTAGGGGTGAACCTTTTTTATATTATCTCTTCAAAGTACTACAGACTGACTTTTCTAAAGTTATTCTTAACCAGCCAAACGTGACGAACAAAAATATGACGAGTGAACAAAGAAAAGTGTAAGTTAAGCAGTAATTGAAATTTTGTAGGCGACGTTAAAGTAATTTATATGTCACATTCCGACCCAAGATGCAAAGTTAATATGAAATTCAATTCATGAACTGCAGTAACGTAGCGTCATAACCGCATATAGCAAACCCTCATTGAGGCTATAGCACAGCGGCGATCACCTTTCCAGTCCCAAACAGCCCAATTTGCCTCATCATCCTTATCATCATCACTACCATCATCATCATTATTATCTGCATCATCTGTAGAAGGAGCAGGAGGAGAAGCCAGCAGCAGCAGCACTTGGAAGGTGCTAGACATAATTGAGTGGCTCTCCACTGTGATGCTAATGAAGCCGCTGTGTTGTGGGGAAGGTCCCTTGTTTGTGTACTGTCATCCTTCCTTATGCTGAATTGGTTTGTCTTTTGGTTTGTGGGTGGTCTGCGATGCATAAGAGGCCCCCACCCCTCCCACCGCAAAGTTCATTTCCCGGCCATAGTTTTTGCTGTCCTCAGTTTATTTGTTTGTGTTTGCTAGTATGTCAATTTAAGCTACATTCCTTTACTTTCATTAGTGTGCTCGTCGTTGGTAAGTTTCATCTAATTTGGAAACCTTTCAAAATTCTTTCGCCTGTTGTCGACTGTTTGGTTAAGGTAATTGGTGGGGTTTGGGTTTTACAGCACAACCGTGATTACCACAAAGTTTTGAAATATAAATGTCTACTGTGCTGCTAATCTTATGTTATGTCGTTAATAAGTTTCGAAAAAATTTCGACTAAAAATATTCTCCTCAGGATGACTGATTATCACATTTAGCTTTTCTTATAAACTGCGTTTTGAGAAAGTATTCACAAACGAACACGGTAACTGCTGACATGTCAGTGGTAATGTCCGTCTGTAATTATTAACCCTTTTACTGTAATTTACTTTTTAAACTTCATATGTTGAGAAACGAATGACATTCGCCTAGGAGAGGACACTTTAAGAGCAGATCATTGATCAACTTTTAATAATTATTTATGCTCAGGCTTTTGTGTTTGCATACTGTACTACCTTCCTTAGGCTTTGTGTAGTATAGAAGCTAGTAGTAAGTAAAGGTACTAAATGTTGATGGAATATTATGGGGCGTCACTCAAGCAACTCAAATCCAATAATCAGTGTGAGCTTGATTTATACAAGATAACAACATCCAGCTTTAGCAGGTCTTCCAGAACTAGCTTGTCTCTTTAGTAACGGAAGGGGGATCCTTGAGTTGGCTGGATCGTCGAAAGGGCTTTTAAAAAGTACAATGGTATTATTATTAAAGTTTATTTTTAGCTCCTTTTACATGCCATTCGCTATTTTTATCTGGAATGTAAAGTCATTCTTGGATTGTTAGGTAGAGTGCTTATGTGAAAGTTAATGCTGACTTTTTCTGTTTAAATGATATCTACTACTGCATTTTCTTTTGTTGTGTATCGTTCAAGCATTAATATAGCGTTGTTTTCGGTTGCCGAGGTCCTTGGACATCAACCTGAATCGTTATTAAGGCAACACAATTCTTCGTGATGTACATGGACCGCACTTAAACGTATATTGGGCTCTTAGATGATATACTGTAAATTGGTAGCTTCATAGAAGACAGATGGTACTGTGAGGTCTTTGCTTTTCCTTTCATTCATGTCTTATTTTCGTTTGGACTTTTTTTTTATTGCTTTTCGGTTGCTCTTAACTGATCTCTTTCTTCTTATCTTTCCATGTTTCTAATCTGAATTCTTCCCATTTAGATATTGTGTGCATGAGTGCTTTTATTGTCCCACTCTTCCTTTCCTATTGCCTCTTCTCACATTCTTCAGGCAACATTATCTGCATCTGTGAGGTTCAACATAACGCTGTCGAAAATTTCCAGTTTCATCCCAAAGTTATTTTTTCTTCGTTAGATTTGGAACGCGCAATGCGGTTTTTTCAGTATTTTCTCTCCCGAAATACAGAGATCAGTGTGATTGTTTGATTGAAAAAAAATTCTTTTTCCTTCGTTTTAGTATCTCATTGTGGGGGGGAGAGAGAGATGTGTGTAAGAGTAATTTATGTAATTTGCATTCATAAGTATTTATGTATAGTGTTGGTACATTTGACGCTCTTAATTAACAATAAAATTATCGACGGAAATTGTGTGAACATTTATCATTACCGAGCTACAGTAACTGCAGTGCTCATGTATATTCAGCAGTAAGCGCTCCACGACTCCTAAAACTGTACATTGAAAGACAAATAAATGAAGATATTGCCACAGCTTATTTTACTCTTTTTGGTATGACGAAAAATACATTTAGTTTCCTTCAGAAAATAGACAATATAAATGATATATAATGAGAGAGAGAGAGAGAGAGAGAATTTATCCATGCAAGGCAGAGCTCACGTCATGTTTTAACAGTTGTTCTTGAAGATAAAAACGAGAGAGGAACGTCACCAGATGGCATTGAGTGAGGGATTCGAGGCTTTTTGCTTGGAAGTGGCTCCGAATCATTTATCCCGCGGTTCGAATTTTTAATTCTTTCCCGAAGAGGAACGTTTTTATCGCCTATTTATTCGTAACGCCTTTCCTGGAACTCGTTAGTTTTGCTTCGAAGGGAATTCAGTTCTGCAACAATTGATTGTCGCTCAAGGTAGCCTTTTAAAGTCGAGTCGCTTCTCAGTGGTTGAAAAGAAAATTGGATATGTGTGTATTTGCGCCTGTGTTTGTGTGGTTTGAACGCTTTCCAATAATTAGGCTTTAAACCATGAACGTGTGAATCAATCAGTAAAAAAGATCCTTAAAAAATTGTTTTAGTACTGGAGACCAGTTGCAACAGGAGAATTTGAAAAGCACCTGTGAATTTTATTTAGTTTCATTACCCGTCATTTAGGTGGTACGGTTGATAATTTAGATGAAACTCGCCTGCCCCCACCCCCGTAATGCGTTAGTGTATATGTATAAAAACGTTAAAATCTTTTCTTGAAAAGTGTGCAGTGAGGATAACGTATTCTTTTCCTTCGCCCTACTTCTGGTATTTCCAGCATATTTTCGTCAAGGATGATGAGTGATTTTAGCTTGCATATTTTACATATGTATATATATGTATATGTATATATATACATATACATATGTATATATATATATATATATACAGTGTATGTATATATATATATATATATATATATATATATATATATATATATATATATCTTATGAAGTAGGGTAAAGAAAAGAATGCTTCCTAAGAGCTTTCGTTTATTTACCATAAACGTATCTCCAAAGGAATGATATAACCGGAGTGTAAAAATCTGTCATTTCTTTTGAAAATGCTTGGGAGGAATTATTTCTTCCCCCCCCCTCTCTCTCTCTCTCTCTCTCTCTCTCTCTCTCTCTCTCTCTCTCTCTCTCTCTCTCTCTCTCTCTCTCTCTCTATATATATATATATATATATATATATATATATATATATATATATATATATATATATATATATATATATATATATATATATATATATGTACTATATATATAGTATATATACATATGCATACATATAAAAACACTCATGTGTATGTCGGCGCGTATGTGTATCTGTATAATATGTGTGCACTCATTTGTTAGTATCAAGAGAGGTAGAAATTTTTACCGTTTTATGCACGCTAGGTCTAAGTAATTGTCAAGAAAATGTAAAATCTTTGAGTGAATTATTTTTGTATTACTAGTTTATTCTTCCTATGAACAAATCGAGAACTAGCGTTGGATGCAATCATTAGAATCGGGTTCGTAAGAAATATTCTATTGAAAGATTTTGGGGTGAAATCTTAATCGATTTCAAGCCATTGAAGAGACGACTGATTTTCCGTTTTTTTGTATTAATTAGTTTCAGATCCAGCCATGCATTGCAGTGGAAAGAGCGAGAGAGGAGAAAAACCACGCGTTCTTTTACTCATCTGAAACGTGTGTTCAGAAATTATAACTGCTTTAATTTGTAGTTCCGGATGAACATTTTTTCCATTTTTATTTTTTTCTGTTAGTTTAGAATCAACGTTGCAGTTTGCTTTCCGGGATTCGAAGGTTGATTTAAAAAGCATAAGAAAGGTTTTAATTTTTGCTTAAATTTTTACGGCATTGTGTAATTAAAGTTGCGACTCATACGCGTGAGTGAATTTGTTTAGGATATCTTAAGAGGACACCACATGAATTGGTTAGTCAGAAAGGGTAAAACAGAAACATTTGTGCTTCACTTTTTCACGGTTTCAATGTCCGGAATCTTCTTTATTCCGGTACTCTTAAGGACCGGGGAAAGAGCTCTTCCAAATCTCTCTCTCTCTCTCTCTCTCTCTCTCTCTCTCTCTCTCTCTCTCTCTCTCTCTCTCTCTCTCTGAAAGTACCCTGGGCCTTCAAGGTTCGACTTTCAGAAACGAATGAAAATGGAAGATTAACTGGGAGTAGCTTATGTTACTTTCCTCAACACTCTGGTAGCTGAAAGGAAGTCTCTTGTTTATGGAGTGAGGGAAAAAATGTCACCAGTTAGATCTTTACCGTTATGAACAATGAAGAGGTTAATGTACAATATGATGTTTGTTCATTGCCGCTCGTCTGTTGATTATCTGAGGCAGGTGTGTTAGACGGGAAAAGAAAACTGGATTCATTTACATATATAACTTCACTGTCTGATTCAAATTGAGGATTGTCTTTCTCTTCTTAACTCATTTGTTATGATTTTAAATCCTCATTTCCATAGTTATAGCAATCATGCGTGAAAATCATGTTATCGTTCCAGTCTTTAAAATGAGTTTGCATAAATTCGGGTAGGCTAACCTGGCGCTGCAATACAATTTTTAAATATTTTGGTTTTAATCTTCTTCTCTCTTCACACACGTACACATATATATATACATATAGTATATATATATATATATATATATGCATAGTATATATATATATATATATATATATATATATATATATATATATATATATATATATACATACATGTGTGTATTATATATATATATATATATATATATATATATATATATATATATATATATATATATATATATGACTGAAGTATAATGGTAACTCCTGTGTATGAACTCATTATGTCAGCTGTATTTGAAGTTCCACTGCATTTTGTAGCTCACAGCATGAAAAATTAGAAGCGGAGTGCACGCAAAAACCGCAAATGCTTTTGAAACTTTTCATTCTGTTTAATATGGAAAATTATTAAGTGTATTTCGCGGTAACTAAAAGTTAACAGTTTCTGATTTACACATAGGAAGATAGACGAAGAGGGAGAAGATAGACTGGCATCGACTGTAAGATTGAAGAATGTAACGGTAAAAATTAACACCTCATTCACATTCCTTTAGACTTAAAAAAAAAAGTGTTGAAAAAAGCCCTGAATTGAAATGTCATGGTCCTAAAGTAAAGCCGTCTCGAGGGGCTAATTTATACCATATAATTAAGAACAAAAGGGTGTCGGGAGGGAAAGGCTGTTGTCGGCCGACGCTTCCTTCGGGTCCTTCTTGGTAGTTGTGGTCGGCAGGAATTTGGTGTCCCATAATTATTATTAAAATGACTTACCTCCCAGGCCCACTCATGGCCCGCGTTATTTTCGTGTTGTCGACTCAGTAAATAAATCTCCTTTTTTCATTCAATGGTATATGGTCTTCGGAAATTTTTATATAATAATAATAATAATAATAATAATAATAATAACGGACTTGCCAAATGTACACTCATCCCCGCTTGCTATATAAAACCATGTGACTTGCATGTCCATTCATTCACTCTGTGATTGCAAAGAGATGTACTCGTTCCGCTGTTTTTGGATTGAGTTCGTGACTGTTACATTAATGTGTAAATCACAAGTGGGGGAACTTTGGAAGTAGCGTGCCTGTGCAAACGTTATGCCCTCTGAGCACATGTTCTTATCCTCCTCCGTAAGAGTCGTAAACGTTCTCAGAAGGCAGCTTCCATCAGACACTATAGGCATAGGCAATTACCATTAAAAAAAGTACGTCTCTCTCTCTCTCTCTCTCTCTCTCTCTCTCTCTCTCTCTCTCTCTCTCTCTCTCTCTCTCTCGTTTAACCTTCGGTGAATGGCTTGAGAAGAAAAAAAAAGGTTAGCCTTGGTAGCAAAATGTAAAATCTTTATCCTTGTCCACCGAAAGTTACTTATGTTGAGGGGGGTCACCCAGTGAGCGTTTCCACTAATTTTATCAAAATGCCTTTGTATTTGCTTGTGATACCTCACGAAGACCTAAACAAACATACACATGCGGTTTTGTTTATGTACGGTCCTAATGTGATTGTGTGATAAAATAACCAGTGGATGGACTAAAAGTACAATTTCTTGCGGTTGGGTGGCATTATCGCCCTAACCATTTTCTTTGGTCTTCTGAACCCTTCGACCTTGCAAATAAAACCTCTGTATTTTGTAGATGTACATGCCACGACTATGTTATTACATTCTTTATCCGTGATTCCTATCATTCTTGGAAGCGTGGAAATGAAATTGACTTGTGCAGGTTACTTCCCTTTTCTCGTCCTTTTTTATGCGCAAAACTCTGTCACTGTCTACTTGTCTCTCACTTTTTGTGGTTCTTTTTTGTTAGTTTTAATGAATGTTGGACATCTCTATTAGCTCTAAAAGGGACCGACAGAGTACATGGGATGGTCACTTCTGTCAGGGTCGGCGGAAAGGGAGGTACTATAATCAACATCTCAACAAATGACTTTCCACAAGAGAGAGAGAGAGAGAGAGAGAGAGAGAGAGAGAGAGAGAGAGAGAGAGAGAGAGAGAGAGAGAGAATAGAATTCAGTACTTCTGTCGTTCTATATAATTATATGTATTTCCCTGTAAGATTTTTGTAAAGTAAAATGGCGTAACTAGGTCAAGCTTTGCCGTGAAGTGTTGATTCAGCGACTGCTGAAGCCTTAATGATGATGAAAATTATTATTGTTATAATTATTATTATTACTATATACAACTCTTATTATTATTAATAGGATAACTTTTGAGAATGCATCTCCTATTTTTTCCATCATGTATTGCTCGAAGTTCTGCAAAATTTTTGCACATTCATGAATTCTGTTATTTTGCACCTACCCTTCCGTCAAATATTGCTAAGCTGTTTCTTATACCCTATTAATACCCTACATGCTGTAACACTGGGAGTAAAGGAGTTCGGAAGATATTAATATTCAGTGGCTCTTGTGTGGAGGCGAACAACCAAATGTTTCTATGATTGTAGGGGAACTCACGTCTTTTTTTCCCCTTAAATGTTCTGATGCCCGGCTAATCGTTATGACTTCCTTGAAAATGTGGCTGACGCTAAAGGTCTATTTTACAAGAACATTGAGTTTCGAAGACAGGGCTTCAAAATTTACCGTTATGCCAACTTATTTAAATGTATTAACTTTTTTATTGCTATTTAAATAACTTTAGTGCCCATAGCCCACAATTTCTTTGGCCCAGAACTTACGTATGTTGCCAGTATCGCCGATACATATAGAATATGTATTAGTAGTTTAATCTTACCTGCAGATTAAATTGCAACTTGTATAGAAATTGCTTATAGAATTTGCCACTCATACAAATTTTTTATGATTTCAGCTTTCTGTTATACTCGTAGGTTTTCGCGTTCTGCTTCTTAAAACTCACTTGTATTTCTCCATAACTGAACTATAACGGTTGTACTCTGTATTTAAGATAAGATGAATAGTTTCCAAAAGTTCAGGATTCCCGTTATTGGAACAGAAATTTAAATGTCTGGGGGAGCGTCCATACTACATTAAAACATAGAAACACACCGGGAACTTATCACATATATATCAAAAAACAAATTGAGAACAAGTCAACGCCCCTAGGTGGAGAACGGACCTTGGGCAAATGAGGATAATCGTAGGAAGCTTTGGTTAGAACTACCAGTAAGTCGTTAACTTGTATTCACTTGTTTGTGATGTGTATGAAATGTTTGACCGTAGTGTGGACGTACCCTTATGGCCTGTCCACACCAGCGGGCATGCCCGTCGGTCACTTGCAGCTCTTTATATTTTCTCTCGCTTCTGAAGCAGTGTTACCAGACAATCGCATCGCTCTGGCTCCATACTCAGTCGGTCAGTATAGTGGAACGGGTTATGGGAACATTGTTTGCCCGTCGGGCAGTGCCCGCTAGTGTGGACAGGGCTTTAGAGTCCAAAATATAGGAAGAGTAGATTGATATTCTTAGTTTTATCACTGTATAAAGAGTCACTGAAATAAGTGGCACTTGTTTCTATTGCTGTCAACTGGTTTGGAGGATGACAAAGAAGGCGACGAAAACTATTTCATACCTTAACCATGAACGTGATACATGTTGTTCGACCTTTTATCAGTTCCTCGTTTGACGGGTTGATATCGTTCTCGGCTAGCACTTTGCTGGGCCTGCGTTCAATTCTCCGGCCAGCCAATGAAGAATTAGAGGAATTTATTTCTGGTGATAGAAATTCATTTCTCGGTATAATGTGGTTCGGATTCCACAGTAACCTGTAGGTCCCGCTGCTAGGTAACCAATTGGTTCTTAGCCACGTAAAATAAGTCTAATCCTTTAGGCCAGCCCTAGGAGAGCTGTTAATCAGCTCAGTGGTCTGGTTAAACTAAGGTATACTTTTGTTTACAAGTATTGTAAGATGCACCTCAAGGAGAGATTGGATTTCTTTGTTGTGGGCTTTTAATACACTTGGGTTAAATAAAGTATCTCACTATCCTTTCAGTTTTCTATAAGATAAAGCTATTGAGATAGCTATTTGTCTGTCCGTCCACACTTTTTCTGCCCGCCCTCAGATCTTAGTAACTACTGAGGCTAGAGGGCTGCAGGTCATCAAACATAACCAAAATGCAGCCCTCTAACCTCATTAGTTTTTACTTTATTTAAGGTTAAAGTTAGCCATGATCGTGCGTCTGGCACCGCTACAGGTGCCAACAATACAGGCCACCACCGGGCCGTGGCTGAAAGTTCCATGGTCCGCGGCTGAGAGTTTCATGGGCCGTGGTTGAGAGTTTCATACATCATTATAGGCTGTACAGAAAACTCGATTGCGCCGAAGAAACTTCGTCGCAATTTTTATTTGTTTATACTGTAATTAAAATGCATTCTGCAGCTCATCCCATCGCGTTCGGAGAGGTAATGCGAAATGTTGCATATGTTATAATTATCTCACATCAAAATAACAAATTCTAGGTCAGCATCACTTACTCTGAAATTGACTATTGGTTTTGTTTTAGAGCCGATTAATCTGTTTTTACATCAGTTTTTGAAAATTTAATTCTATCTTCATTTATTATTGTAAGCGTTTGAGAATTTGATCACCCAAAAGACAAGGGCTCTCATTATACATGACGCCGATTCTGTTAGTGAATCAGGAAAGGAATAGAAGTAATGGCAATGCTGACTAAAGAATAAACAAATCTGTTGCAGCTGCTGTGATATTAATGGTACAACTAATGGCTCATCATTCTCGCACTTTGGTTGCCAGACGAGTGTCTTTTCAGTAAATTGCAGAACTGGTTTGAAGACGGACGTGAAATGCTGAAAGGTATTCTTTTCAGAAAGAGCCAGCTTGCAAGAGAATTCTTTTAATTTTCAGAATTTTCTGTACTCTCTCTCTCTCTCTCTCTCTCTCTCTCTCTCTCTCTCTCTCTCTCTCTCTCTCTCTCTCTCTCTCTCTCTCTCTCTCTCAGACCTACAGTTGTAAGACAGTAAATTCAAAGGTCGAGCGCGTTACTCACCATAAGGAATCCGATAATGAGGAAGCTCCCAGTAGCTCGTTTGCGCCACGCCCTCGTTCTGGGAGTAAGAGGGGCGTGAAGCAAGTTTTAGCAGAGTTTTGTGAACCTTTCGAAAAGAAATATCCCCTGAGAATTTTAATGACAGTACATTTTTTATTATGTATCCAGTATATCACATCATTCATTGAACTTCATATCTTTATTTATTGGTCACATCACTTCATTTTATATATTAATCATTTCCTTCATTAATTCATAAATTCATTTACCTTAAATTTATTTTCTCTTCATTACGGCGCTGAATGGCCTTCTTGGTCCCAATGCCTGGGCTTTTGCCCTAAATGTCATACATCCATCCATCCTTGAGAGGCGTAAGCCCATGGCAGAAAGGAGAAACGGTTTAGGTGTTGCCGTGTCTTGGTTATGTTTGTCAGTATATTGCTTTGCGTTGAAGTATCCGGACGAATTGGTGGTGTCATAGTCTGAAAGGGAGACAATCTGAGAAGTCCAGCAGGTCTTTGGGTCGGCTGGCTGTACTGTGTCCTCGGAGCCAGATATGAATTGAATGATAATTTAAACATGACAAATGCAGGTGATGATCGGGTAGGAAATACATTAATTTACAAAGTTTGACTAACCTGAACCTGAAATATTTTTTTATTTATTTAGCATTACGAATGATTTCTCGAAGTAGCTTAGATATACAGTATATGCGTGTATGGGTTTTGCGCGCTCGTTTGTAATTGTAGGTGAGGGAGATTTGTATCTGCATCTTAATGATGGCTACTTGCACAAACCTTGGTTCATTTTCCTTGCGACATTAACAAGTTTCCGCCAAACTCACTTCAATTCTACGTTTTCCATTTTCACGGAAGTACCATTTTCAAAACGTTTTCACTCGTAGGTAAACGGTGAAATTAGTATGATCGAGCGAGAGGTGACATATGCAGTTCGATTAACACTTACGCCTAGAAGCTGAATTATGTTATAGTTGAAATTGACTCGACCAACAATTAATTTACAGGCTACAGTCAGCACAGTACTTACTGCCTAGTGCCCATAAAATAAATTCAGACTGCGTTCAAAGAAAGAAGGAACAAGGAAACTTCTTTTCGTTGCCTTCATCATTGTTGTTGGTAATGGGGTTAGTTACCTTTATAATTTAACACTACTAGTTAAAGTAAATTTGGTAAAAAAATAAAAAGGTTAACAGTAAAAGCAAGCCTTGTTGCGACCTGGCATTGAATGACATTAGTTAATCAGGAAACGAGTTTAAAGATCTGTTCTCTGCAATAACTGACATTCAAGGGTTGGAGGACGTAATGACCCTCGCCCTCTGTGTGATCGGAAGATAAGTCTTGGCCGGTTTGCTTTACACAATTAGAGAATGTTCAAACCTACAAACTGGGACAGGTCATCGTATATAACTGATATTTTATAGCTTTGTTGGAACGTATCCTTAATGACTTGAAAGCACGGGGTACCATTAAGTTTGAATAGAAGGAAGTAGAATTCCAAGTATTATAATTATAGCTGTATCACTGCATCCGAAAAGCAGTCCTTTTAAGCAATCATTGAAAATTGCATTGCATAGATTGGTGAGGTATTAATCACTGCATTGCAGGTGAAAGAAAATAAAGAAAAGGAAAGAATGAACAAAGGAAGGAAAACAGAAAAAAAGAAAGAGAAATTATTGGGGGCATTCCAGACTAATTGACGTCAGTTAAGCTCCGATAAGCTCCCGTGTCTGATACCTGTATACCGTTTACTACTTCGCGGTCCATTCAGACTGACCGTCTTTCCATCATGAAGACTCAGGATCATTTCTTAAAGAATCATTATTTCAGAATCCGTCCTTTATGTATTTTGTCAAGGTATTTATAATAACTGGAAAAATGTAAAGCACTCCATTTTGGTAATACAGTCTTCTTCTTTTAACGTGCCTTTTCCCATTGGTATGGGGTAAGCACGATGCCTTCTTTTTGATTTGGCTTTCGGGTAGACTTTGTAGTCTCGATCGGCTGCCCTGCCTGTCATCGCTTAGACCCCGTAGCATATGTACACTCGGCAAGAAAAGTGAAGATACAGTTTTCTTTAGATTTCGTTCATCGAATTTTTATTTTTTTCTTACAGAAAACACATAATCTCGGTAAATTTACTCTAGAATATGAAAATACAATGCAAATTATATCATATATGTTAAATCTGCAAAACAAAAACGTTCAGATACTTAAAAACACCAAGCATGTCCGAAGTAATCAGAATTTCTCAGATGACTTCGTTCATAGAGATCTAAAAGATAGTGTGTGAATATCTCGGTGTAGTACTCTTTATCAGAACGGCAATATTTACTCGTTTTCCGTTATGGACAGGCTTATTATTGCATCATCATACGAGGTAGTGATAATTTCTTTAATTTTTACACATTCATATTTGTATTTCACGTGTTAAAAGTCAGCTGGAATTAATGGCAGTAAATGTTGCGACAGCTACGGTAAGTTGACCAAATCTATTTAAATCTGCAAGAGCGTTCTCTATGATGTGTGGAGCACTTCAGCGGGAAAACACAAGTAACTGGATGTTTCTTGACGTTGCCCGTTCTCTCTGCGTTGCCATCTCTCTCTCTCTCTCTCTCTCTCTCTCTCTCTCTCTCTCTCTCTCTCTCTCCATCGCTAAAAACATACTATACAAATATAGTATCGCTCAATCTCTAAAAAAAAAAAAATAATGAAATGAGTAGCTCTACATATAGGCCTAGGCTTACAACAACAACTCTCTCTCTCTCTCTCTCTCTCTCTCTCTCTCTCTCTCTCTCTCTCACTCCATCAAAACATACTATACAAATATAGTATCGCTCAATCTCTAAAAAAAAAAAAAATAATGAAATGAGTAGCTCTACATATAGGCCTAGGCTTACACAACAGCAACTCTCTCTCTCTCTCTCTCTCTCTCTCTCTCTCTCTAATTTCTCTCTCTCATCGTAACATTGCATTCGTTCCTTTATTGTTCCCCACGTTGCTCAAATTTAACTCTTGATTTCACTATGGAAGATCGCGTTTCCGATTATGCAAGCATTCCGTTCATTGTGGTGTCATAAATTCATTTGTAATAGGTTAATTGGTAGGTTACGTCGAAAAATGTTTATTTTGCTCAGAACTGTCGCTGCAAATTACAACTTGAACGAATACTGTAAAGCTTACTACTGCATTTAAGTATCAATGATGTCAGAATCGTAGAATATGATTGAAAGTTATAGGAGGTCAAGCAAAAAACCAACACACTAAGACAGAAACTCCTCCCCTTTCTAAAGTTGCCAGATGTCGCATTATTGAGCAATATACTGTATGTCCGAAGATTTAAAAAAACTGTATCTTCACTTTCCTTGCCGAGTGTACACTCGGCAAGAAAAGCGAAGATACAGTTTTCATTAGATTTCGTTCATCGAATTTCAATTTTTTTCTTACAGAAAACACATAATCTCGGTAAATTTACTCTAGAATATGAAAATACAATGCAAATTATATCATATATGTTAAATCTACAAAACAAACACGTTCAGATACTTAAAAACACCATGCATGTACGAAGTAATCAGAATTTCTCAGATGACTTCGTTCATAGAGATCTAAAAGATAGTGTGTGGATATCTCGGTGTAGTACTATTCATCAGAACGGCAATATTTACTCGTTTTTCGTTATGAACAGGCTTATTACTGCATCATCATACGAGGTAATGATAATTTCTTTAATTTTTACACATTCATGTTTGTATTTCACGGTGTTAAAAGTCAGCTGGAATGAATGGCTGTAAATGTTGTGACACCTAGGGTAGGTTGACCAAATCTATTTAAATCCGCAAGGGCGTTCTCTATGATGTGAAGGGCAGCGCAGGAGCTTCGGGGAAAACACAAGTAACTGGATGTTTCTTGACGTTGCCATAGTTTCTCTCTCTCTCTCTCTCTCTCTCTCTCTCTCTCTCTCTCTCTCTCTCTCTCTCTCTCTCGCCATTACTAAAACATACTATACCAATATAGTGTAGCTCAATCTCTAAAAG
Source organism: Macrobrachium rosenbergii (assembly GCF_040412425.1). Taxonomy (NCBI): domain Eukaryota; kingdom Metazoa; phylum Arthropoda; class Malacostraca; order Decapoda; family Palaemonidae; genus Macrobrachium; species Macrobrachium rosenbergii. The sequence goes on from NC_089751.1 coordinate 3,998,359, forward strand.
AAAAAAACAATGAAATGAGTAGCTCTACCGATAGGCCTAGGCTTACACAACAGCAACTCTCTCTCTCTCTCTCTCTCTCTCTCTCTCTCTCTCTCTCTCTCTCTCTCTCTCTCTCTCTCTCTCTCTCCATTGCTAAACATACTTTACAAATATAGTATCAGTCATTCTCTAAAAGAAAAAAAAATAATGAAATTAGCTCTACAGTACATATAGGCCTAGGCTTACACAACAGCAGACTCTCTCTCTCTCTCTCTCTCTCTCTCTCTCTCTCTCTCTCTCTCTCTCTCTCTCTCTCTCTCTCTCTCATCATAACAATGCATTCGTTCCTTTTCGTTGGACATCGCTCAAATTTAACTCTTGATTTCATTATGGAAGATCGCGTTTCCGATTATGCAAGCATTCCGTTCAATGTGGTGTCATAAATTCATTTGTGTAAGATTGCTTGGTAAGTTACGTCGAAAAGTGTTTATTTTGCTCAGAACTGTCGTTGCAAATTACAACTTGAACGAATACTGTGAAACTTACTACTGTATTTAAGTATCAATGATTTCATTATCGTAGACTATGATTGAAAGTTATAAGAGGTCAAGCAAAAAACAAACACAATAAGACGGAAGCTCCTCCCCTTTCTAAAGTTGCCAGATATCGCATTATTGAGCAACATATGTCCGAAGATTTAAAAAAACTGTATCCTCACTTTCCTTGCCGAGTGTACAATCACTCAAAAATGTTTTGCAACATACTTCAAAACTTTTCGGACAACAGCTCATAATAATGACATCTGGCGCTATTTGGCAACTCAGTTGTAAGCGCTTATAGTGGTCGGTCCGAGAAATTACCTGTAGTTTCCCTTAAACAGGGTTTTTTCCGACACTGCTTACTGTTGTTATACTTTACTTATTTAAAGGATGTTACTATAATACTTAGAGGTCATCGCTGTTCTTATGTTTTGATATTTTCATCCAACTCCATCTATCGTTGTTTTATCTCCTTCATATGTGTGAACGTTGTAGACATAGGCCTACGACTAAGTTGAACTATTAGTCTTATTAACATCAACAAATACGACTTTTGTAAAGATTTGCTTGCACATTATTATTAATCGAATTTTTGAATGACTAATCCTATGTGTATTGTGAACTAGTGAAACTTAATATAGATATACTGAACTAGACTAACAGATTTCACGTCTATTTTTGTAATATATAAAATATAATCATAGACACACACAGACATATATACTGTATATATGTCTGTGTGTGTACGCGATTATATTTTATATATTACAAAAATAGACGAAATCTGTTAGTCTAGTTCAGTATATCCTATATATATATATATATATATATATATATATATATATATATATATATATATATATATATATATATATATATATATATATATATATAATGCCGATATCATGAGTAATTTCTCATTTCTTTCATTGCTACTTAGGCCTATCATTTTGATGCCTCTTATGAAGTTAACTGAATTTATAACGCCTATTTTTCTATTTCTTATTATCTAAGTTTCTAAAGAATTAAAATTAGCAAGAAGTTCAACATTAATTTAGTTAATGCTAAATGCCAGCAGTGAAGGAGACTACCATGCTCATAAGTGGAGAATGTCTCCTCGTCATCGCAAAAGATGACTCTTACAGAAATCATCGGCCACTGGATTATATTATAACGCAAACCCTAGCCTCTATTTTTTGTGTTTCGCTGATATGAAGTGTTTCTTGGCAGGAGTATGATGAAATAATATCTTGGTCTCATGCAGCCTGTTACGGATGGTTTGAGCAGCAACTTGAAGGGAAAGCGTAATGTTCTCTCTTTCTAGCAACACCGGTCGTCAGTTGTCAGGGGAGTTAGGCGGAGCTCCTTCAGTGATCATCCGATGGTGATCCTTAAACAGTAGTGCAACAATGGGGTCGTCCTCCACTTTTTACAATGAATTTATCATATTAGTCTTATGCAAGCTAATGATCGTGGTGCGGCTGAGTTTGCTGCCCATCTTATCGGTGCAAGTGACGAGACAGTTTAGTTTAACTTTCCCGCCCGAATGTGGAGTCACACGATAACATACGACGTTACGAGATTTTTTCTTTTTTTGTGTTTGACAACAATATTGGTTGAATTCTTTCTCTCTTTATTTATATATAATATTTCATTGATGATTATTCAATATTATTTTATTAGTCAATAAGCTTTTATCTGGATTCGAAATATAGTTTTCTTCTGTGACTCTTTTGCCCAATCATCTGAAGTGAAATTTTCCAAAATGTTTCGTCATTTTTCGTAATATGAATTTTTCACTCACCATTCTTTTTTATATTGTTAACCGTATGTTTAATAACGAAAATCGAATAAGAAAATTACATTTCCTTGTAAATATCAAAAGAACAAATTACTGGTAGGTGAACGAACACTTCTGGAAATGTTGCAAAACATTTTTGAGTGACTGTACATGTATTATACCAGTCACCAGCGCCCTTCTCCCAGCAGCGAGGAGACGTTGCGCGGTTAGGTCGACAGTCGAGACGTGTGAGGTGTCTGTTATGTTTTTTAGAAGTTGTTGGAGTGGCTTTGTTTGTGTGTGTATTAGTCTGTAACACCCATTTGCTTTTAAGCAAACCTATCCAGATTTGTTTATGTACTTCGATTAAAATTTGTATCATGCTTCTGATATTCCTGCTGCTTGTGTTCTGTGTGAGTCATCATCGTTTCTTACCTTCCTCCTTCTGGTCCTCGTGGTGCTATTGGTAGCATTCTCAATTCACAGTCCAAGAACCCACCTTAGATTCCAGAGCCTGGTGAGGAAAGGACCGAGATTGGTGCGTTTCTTTCACAATGCAGAAAGTCTTTGTTGACTTAATCAGTGAATTATGTACCTTATTTGTCGACTGCTAGGATTGCAGCTTGGTGTGGAGCGACACAACGAAGGAGAAGAATGGGAAATATATCAGACTTCAGTGATCACATACTCATAAATGGAAGGGCCTAGGCTAATTATTTCTTTCCTCATTAGTTGTTATAAAATTGCTTTTCCAGCTCTAAAGCTGAATCAATTTGCCGGGCACGAGAGACTTAGAAAAATAAGCCCTTCTTGATAACCGTTTGTTGTGAGTCAGTTCAACCGTTGTTGGTAACACGAACAACCTTGAAACTTCGAAGTGGTCAGTGACCATATGTTTTCAACATTAATTTTCAACACATGTCTGAAATGCAGTAAATTTTATCACGTATTGCCAAATTAGTGGATTTTAATAGTGTCTGTTCTCAGTAACGGCTAGGCTAAATTTACACAATTTCGAATTGCCATAATTTCATACAAATCATGCCTCCAATGCTGTTTAACATGATTAAAAGCTTCATTTTCATTTTTTGTTTTTTTAGCTGCAGTGTTATGTATGAAGAAAACCATAATACATCGATGACACTGTTGTAGATCTTTCAAGTTTGGTCCATGGCAGCTTTGACAATGGATGTGAGGGTAACCTTGCTCAACCTGCTGCCTTTTATCATAAGCAAATGAATGATGTATGATACGTACTTCATCTCCAGCCTTTTCGAGTGCTTTGCAGCATCCAGTCCATCGTTCACTGCTTATTGGTAGCATGAAAAGTTTGCTGATTCGAGAGTACTTGGTGTAACTTCAGACTCTGCGGTGTCATTTTCACTGCAGTTAACAAAACTGATCATAACCACATACAAATTGCATTTTGTCTCACGGATATTCTTCATTGGACTGGATGTCGGAAGAAATCCGGGAACATTTATTGTGCATTCAGGGTGACTAAAACTCTGAGTAATTATGATTTCCCCACCTTAGTAAGGTAGCCTAGAGTTACCACAGTTCGTGTTTGATACAAGTGCAAAGACGACACTGTCCAGTGTCAGAGGGTTTTTGACTTGCTAGAAAACCGCAGAAGAGTCCTCATAGTAATATTATTGGTTTGGCTGCCCATATGTTTGAAAAGCCGCAGTGCTATACTGGAGCTAAATTCTTATCTAATTATTTTTTCCCGATTGTAGTTGATGTTTGTTTAATTATTTTTAGTGTACTTCAGTTATGTTTATCCATTGATTTCCTTCTGCATTCCACTGCAGTTTTTCTCACATGAAGACATTCATTTCGTGGAATCCTGCCAGCCTGCATAATATCTTCTCATTATGATAATACAAATTTTATCTAACGTTTTCCCAGGAATAAAACAATCTTGAAAGGTGAAGAAAATGAAAGAAAGTGAAAGGAGAAGCATCACTTATAATACTCTCAGCACAAAAAGAGCAAATGTTGTTTTTCAGTCTATTTTGCCCTCGTTTGCCTTGATAATGGTAATGTTGTTTACTAAAGTTTCTGCAATGTGTGATGTCTTGATCGTGATCAACATACAGAGAATAAGACATAATAAAAAGAAATGATAGATGCCAAGAATTACTTTGGTTTTTGTGAGACATTCCTGCGTTAAAAAAAATATGTAAAATATTTTAAGTTTTAAGATACTTTTAGGGAAAAATCTTTCCTAGGGGCGCTCAGTACTCTATAAAAAATTCGTTGAAAGGCAATCAGTGGATGAAATACAAGATCCTTTCTTAGCGTTTAGGTTTGGAATACGACAAAATTGCTGTTCTAAATATCTGTGTAGTGATGATTGCTATTGTCTTCAGAAAGTAGTAGTGCGTTTTATACATCGTTTCACTGATTGGCGTTTAGCTTTTGAATGAATGAACACAGTAATCTCCAGTATACAGTATAATACACACACACAAAAAAAGTAAACTGCAGGTAAAGTTACCACCGAAAATGGGACAAGAAAGTTCAGATAGCCAAAATCCGAATCTCTTCTCCGAAATATGCCTCCCAAAATCGCTATCTTGGAATGCGTGTCCACCGCATGGTACCTCTGGTTGACCATAGGCCTTATCGGGCCTTCTATCAGGTCGTTAGCCTCCTAGAAATGACAGCTTTTAATGAGTAACACTCAAACCGCAATGGAGCGTCTTATAGGAGAGCGACAGTGGGAATTCTCTCTCTCTCTCTCTCTCTCTCTCTCTCTCTCTCTCTCTCTCTCTCTCTCTCTCTCTCTCTCTCAAATCAAACTGTCAGATGGATGTGGGTTTTCTTGGTAATTTTTTGTTATTATTATTATCATTAGAATAATAACAATAATTTTAGACGGGAAAACTACAAAACCTACATCCGCAATGAACGCCAGCGTACTTAATTATATAAGAGCTCAGGAACCTAGAGCTTATTGTGGAATCCGAACTACATTATAGCGAGAAATGAATTTCTATCACCAGAAATAAATTCCTCTAATTCTTCATTGGCCGGTCGAAGACTCGAACGCCGGCCCAGCAGAGTGCTAGCCGAGAACTATACAGACACGTCCAATGAGGAACTGTTCTTGTTTATAGCGTAATCGTATACACTGCATATATCTTTTTCTTTTTTGGGAGGCTTGTTATTTAGGGTCAAAGATTTCCGGTAATCTTACATGAAAGCTTGCAAGCACACACTTGTCCTAAAGTTTTCAGCACGAAAGATTTGAAATCCCAGGTCTCTTAAAGTTGCCCTATTCCAACGCCTCTTCTTATCGCTCCCTCTAAATTTGTACAAGATTTCTGTCAAACTGATGTAACCTGACAGGCATGAAGGTGTTTATTATCATCAGAGGGTCGTTCGTTCTCTCACTTTGTCCATAATAGACTCAACTGCCCAAAAATACCCCCAGTAAATAGTTCCTTGTTGGACGGGTCGGTATAAATATATTTAAATTATATATATATATATATATTATTATAGAAGGTTCGTTTCACTATTTCTCTGTTGTGTATGTTTGTCTTATCAGCCTTCCAAGTGCTGCATAACAATAAGATATCCTGTGCTATTACATCGTATATGGCCTAACTGCTTGTCATTTTTCTTTTACGTGACTAATGTTCCAGTGCATACCTCATTCATTATTTTCTGTCATATTTCTCTATCACTGTTTGGTAGTTCGTTTGTTTGATCAGCGATTGTCTGTAAAGTAGGGTATGATAGAATTCTAGCATTGTTTCGTTTCAGTTATGCCTCGCTCTCACACTCACCAATAGTTTCAGAATGGAATTTTGTCTATTTGCCAGTGAATCTGGGTATACTTTTCACTGTTTGATGTTTGAATTCCTAGCAAATGATTCCAATGAATGTATTTTTAATCGCCAATACTTAATCAAATTATCCAGTGGAAACGAAAGTGACAGAGGACCTCCCAAGCGCAGTGTGTCGTTGTTAAATGCGACCTAGAGGGACCCCGGACAGCGACATTGTCTTCGTTAATTCATTGGTACATGGAAGCCATGGTAATAGTTGCGCGCGAGTGTGTTTGTGTGCGTTTGTTTCCGGATTGGGGCTAAGGGCATGTATGTCAGGGCGAAATTTATCATGATGGGAAGACCTCCTGTACAGATTTTAATTAACTTTTAAAAGAGTTATTGTGAAAATATAAATATTGATTTTCCAAGGCTCTCGTCGAGAATAATAAATGGCTAATTGAAATTGGATGTGGTGCTTTAGTGTCTGATTAGATTGTCTGGCTCCTTTATTTTCGGTGGATGGGGAGGGTGGGTTTTGGGGGGGAGGGGTGGGGGGCTGAGCTCTGCTGGAGTAGGAAATATTGGATATTCGGTCTCATGGTTTACCTCTTGGTTTTCCTTCCGACCTAATCTTGATGGTTGTTTTGATTGCTTTCCCCCGCATCCTCATTCAGTCTTGTAACGAGAGTCTTGTGCTTTATCACGGCTCCTCTTAATTTTCGATTTTCGCTGCTTATTTATTAGTCGTACATTTATTTCTTAATCTAAATTATCTGTGTTAATTGAAGCTAAGTATCCCAAAGGCTTCAGCGCCCAGCCTCCTGGCTAAAATTTTTTTGCCTCAAAGTGAGTCATTTAATTATGAGATGGAGTGGCAGGGTGATTTCTCGATAATAATCAAGATATTGGTTTTGCTCTGTATTTCTGCGCAAGAGTATTTTATTATTAACCACACTACCTGAAGATGACTTTTAGATAGGAAAATTCATCGGGATTATATTTGCAGCATGAACCAATCTAATATATATATATATATATATATATATATATATATATATATATATATATATATATATATATATATATATATATATATATATATGTGTGTGTGTGTGTGTGTGTGTGTATATATAATGTGTTTGTGTATGTCTGTGTATAGATATAAATACTGTATATATATATACATATATATATATAATATATATACATATATATATATATACAGGTATATACATATATATACAGTATATGTATGCATGTAGGTATGTATATGTATATATATAAGGAAATGTGTTTGATTTTAGAATTACTGTGTATATTCAGTCATATTGTGATGAAACGAAAGAGAGGTTACAAAGTGGAAGTAGGACGATCGCACAGTTGCAAAATCATTGCAGTCAGCAAATATTTCAATTGCTTCAGCTGTTTTGGCTGGATGAACACACAATATTGACGCTGATATGTGAGGCAACCGACCGAGTTGGTATGCAAGTACGTAAGTTCGTGCGTTAGAAAAATGGAGATTGTGTCTAATTGTGCCCAAAAGTTAGGTCTGGTTGATTATTAACTAAGCGAGAGCGATATCGTCCAGATGTGACTTTGTGTGTTTCCAATCTCTTAGAAACCGGCAGTTAAGGTAAATCCAGACTTCTCTTTTTTCTGTGTGGACTGTGAACTTGTGAATTTACCATATCCAAGAAGACACTTATGAATTTGTGGGAAGACTTGGACATAGTCATTTATGTCACTTTAATATTCTATTTTATTGTGTTCTGATTTGACATTTATTAACCATGCATTTTAGACTTTCATTATTATGTCTTACACTTGTGTATTTGTGGGAGATTACAGTTTGTTTAATTTTTCAACAGATGTCTGTGGGGTTGCTGTGGTAATAGAGAAAGGACACTGCAATCTTTGCAGTTTAGTGGTTGCTTTCCATGTGGTTGACTTTAAGACTAGACGTATAATGTCTAAGATGGAGTGTGTGTGAGTTTTGAGTGTAAAGGTTTTTGTAACCAGAGTAAGATTAAATTTTGAATTAGACTATTTTTGACTTGATAATTCATTTATTATGCCTTTTAATCTTTTCTTGGTTAATTCATTACTTGTTGGGTTTTATTTGATAATAAATCTATTTATGTAGGAAAGATTGTGTTTCCTTAGAGTATCCATTTTGAGGATGGTGTTAGAGAGAGAGAGAGAAATGTGCGGGTTGAGTGCTGAATACCAGAGAGGGAGAGAGTTGTGGGTTACCCTGTTTTCTGAAGATAGGCCGCAAACACGTTACGTAGCATTTCGAAAGGAATGTTTGATCTGTTAGGGGTATAACATATATATATGCGCGTGTGCGTGCGATTCTGTGCATGCGTTTGTGTGTATATGTGTGTTACATCAAAAAGTCTCCTCTAGATGAATAAAGGCTTATTTAAGCTTATATAAAAGCCCCTGATGACAGTACTTACAAACATAATTTAATAGACTAATTTCCTTCGTGGGAAGTTATTTATTAATAAAGAAAACATTATGCATTAATTTCTTTGTGAATAAAATTTAGAACCTCCATGTCATTCACGCCTTCTGTGCTTTCACATCTACGGGTAGAAAGATGCTTAACTCCTTAATTACATCAGCCAGAACATGCCAGCGTTATTATCTCACAAGTGGGTAGCAAAAAAAAAAAAAAGACAAAGAAATGATGCAGAATATAAGAGTAACACCGATATTACCTTGATCGACGCGCTATTTATGAAGTTTTTAGGGTGTGATTCTACAATGGCCATGGCTACTGTAAGTTGAAATGCAAAGTTAACTGACGCCTGACAGCAGGCTATTCACCTGCCTTAAGTATACCTTAGTTTAACCAGACCGCTGAGCTGATTAACAGCTCTCCTAGGGCTGGCCCGAAGGATTAGATTTATTTTACGTGGCTAAGAACTGTAGTCCTGAGTTCTTGTCGTCCGTGGTTTTTGCCCAGAGGTGGGTTGATGTCGATTCTAATTACAAATATCTGAGTTCGACAGTGATTTTTAGGTGGGAGTCGGTATCAACTTATACCTCACTTTATGGTCGTGTGGTATAATGCACGTCACTATAGTCTTGAGTTTTTGTCTTCCGTGGTTCGAGCCCACGAGACGACGAACTTATTATCAACTAAAAGAATTCCCCTTTGGGTCACATATATGAAAATATATTATTTCCAAGATAGAGCGAATTGGATATTGAAGGACGTTTTATATATAATATATTTATATACTCGTATATGTATATATATACACACACACACACACACACACACATATATATATATATATATATATATATATATATATATATATATATATATATATATATATATATATATATATATATATATGGGAAAAAGAAGAGAGGAAGCGATAGACTGTGTATATGCAGACAAATGAGGAGCGTATCTAGATGATGATATAACCATTAAGTAAAAGCCCGCATTCCTCTTTCTAAGCAGAGCACGAAGGCAGACCGTCAGAACCAGAACGACCGCTGCATCAGTGAGGCAGACGGTCATTCTCTGAACAGGATTCTAGACGATAGATAGACAGAAAGAGATACGACTGACCACCTCTTTTTCGCCGCAGATATCAAACAATGCAGAGGTGTGACACCCGGTTCTTTTATAGATACTAATAGGCATTCTGATCATGGCTCGGCCGAGCAGCCTACATGAAGGTGGGACAGAGTCGGTCTTTTGTCCTGTCTTTTGGTCCAAGATACCCACTCCTCATCACTCGTGCCCAGTATGCCCACCTAGAAATATACTGCTAGAATGTCATGCACTCGGCAAGGACTTTGTTCTCCTTACGTAATTTGAATATAAAGCATATAATGTTACGCACTTGTTTTGCTTCATTGCTTGAAGTCGTTACTCTTTTTTACCATAGTGTGTGACATTTTCGCTTAAGTGCAGTGAAAATTTTCACACTGCCGGTTTGTGTGTGTTTAGAGTGCACAACCGGAACAGAAGATCCGGTTAAAATGAAATAAATATTATAAATTACTTCCACTAGAATTTCGTATATTGTTTTATTTCTCCCCTGGAATGTAATTCGCTCTGCATATACGATTTGCTTGGTGGAATATCAAACAGCGGTTAGTATAATCTCTCTCTCTCTCTCTCTTTGTATGTATGTATGCATGTATATATATATATATATATATATATATATATATATATATATATATATATATATATATATATATATATATATATATATAATTCATAGATATAATTCAATACGCTGAATAAGGAAATATGCATTACTGTAGGTTTTGTTATTCAAATAAGACTGTAGCTCTCAACTCAAAATATGTCTAGATGTGTAAAACACAACTATATTGTAAATAGCTTTGATTAAAATTTATAAAAATTGTAACTAACTGCAAAAGCAAGGTTTCCAGTGCCTTTTTATACAACAAACTCATTCTATATGCAGATTCTTATGTCTGCTAAAATGGAGGAATTTACATCATATTAAACAAAATCACAATCTCGTGATATTTCACTGGTCGTTCTTAACTTGGCATCTTGTAAAACCACTATATTTTTTCTCATATGGCGAAGGCATCTAGAAACTGATAACCAAAAAACTCACACATCATTGTTAGAGGCAGGACAAGGGCAGATTCTTTATAAATAAGGAAGAAAGAAATAACTTCACAATTAATTTGTAATTAAGCTTTTTCAAACACTTCCTTTAGCAATCCAGTGCCAATAATCTGATATTCCTCTTCTTTGCACTTGTACAGTTCTTTTTCAACACTGTCGGTAGTGGGAAAGACGAGGTGATTCTGATGACAATCTCCTACTCATTTTTGGACTTGCTTCAGTTTGGACCAAAAGTAAACTCACGCAAGCACACGCTTACTGTTATTTTATTCGATTTTTGAAGCTCAAATAAAAACACCGGCATGTATCCATCCATGGGCCATTTAACCGAAGTACCCATCTTGCTAATGAAGAACATAATATTCATTATTCCCAACAACCTCGGAATTCTAGTGATAACCCAGAAACTCATTAAGTTCTTACAGTGGTTTCCAACTTGTAGTGAAACGGATTTCCAGAGATGCTGGTCTCTACACAATATCATTAGCACCTCTAGTAGACACAGCAGTAGCTTTTGTTAAGAATATTATTATTTTTATATATTTTGTTTCAAAATGTTAAGGCAAGAAAACATCATTTTTTACGATAGTTACTACAAAAAAAGAAAAACTCCAGTTGATATTTGGTATTTTAGTACCTATTTGATCTGTATTTCCACGAAGGAGTAGATATAATTTTTTTATGTCGAATGATTAAGGCAAGAAAAGGTCTTGTTTGGATTTTCTATTTGACGGTTTCAGTGTTTTTTTTTTTTTTTTTTGTCCTACTGTAATACTCATTGTGTTTTCATTTACTGAAAAAAATTAACTAAGAGTTACACATCATTCTTATGTGTTAATTAACGCATTTTTATTTTTGCATAAAAAGTAGATGCATCAAGTCTGTACTGGCATCTGTCTCTAATAGTATTTATAAAAAGAACTCTATTGATGATACAAAAACAGAGGCCAAGTATTTGTTATTTATTGCGTAAAATGATAAGTTTAAGGTTGTATTTTTACTGTGGACCTTTTGACATAAATTATTTGGATTGGAAGAAGTGGCTGTCATATCTAAGAAGAATTAATTGGGAATTTTATACATAATTCCATTGAAGCTATGGTAACTTTACCAGCCATAATAGGTTAAATAAAAATCCATTACCATCTTGAAAATTAACAGCACGCACACACACGTATGTACATATAAAACTATATATATATATATATATATATATATATATATATATATATATATATATATATATATATATATATATATATGTGTGTGTGTGTGTGTGTGTACTTAGTTAAAATCCATGGAAGATGTATTAAATGAAACAGATTGAACACATTCTTTGCTTCAAGTACATCTATTTTCCTCTTCTTTCAGAGTATAAGATGGTAATTTTATTAGTAACTGTATTCTGCTTTCAGCAGTTTTCCACTTCGTTCAGGAAGTTGTATTTGTACTCTTTTCTCGCTTTTACTTATGTCCGGTGTTACGTATATATGGTGGAAGTGGTCAGATGAATAACGAATAAAGCATGACAAGAAATCACGCTGAGCCTCATAAGATTCATCTGAAGTTTATTCAGTAACAGCAGAGAGCCGCGCTCGTCTTTCTCCCCACAAAATTGATGGTCTCCAGGTAGACATCTTAATTACTGCTAGGTCATCCGGGAACGGGGATATTCTAGATGGAGTTCCGGCCACGTGATGACCGATAGAATATTTAACAGTGTGAATATTTAACAGTGTTAGATCACATGTCACTGGAACGAGGACATTGTCAGCGATTGGCAGAATTCGAGAGATTAAATATAACCTGTGATGAATCCAAATGGTTTTCTGCCTACAAATATTTGCACGTGCTTGTGTTCGGTGCTTGGTTGTGGAGTATATCAGAATTCTTATTTGGTATTTTTTATTCGACTCTAAATGCAAAATTTAAATGGACATTTTACATAATATTTTAGTTTCTTAGTGCTTGGTTTTTTCAGGAATTTGTTTAGTATTAGATACATATCATGTGTCATCTAGTGGTTTTATGAAAGTTCAATAGTACTTATTTCAGATTAGGGGCTGGCATTCTTTATCTTGAGTTTTAAGCCTTCAAATGACTGAAAACAAATTGGCCGCCTAATTAGTTGCAGTGAACCTCAATTTTCTTCCATGACAGAGAGATGCTGTAAAACCTTTTCCCATTACAGTATTTGGATGGGCAGCAGAAATTGAATGAAACACAAAGCCTAGCTTGAGTATTTAGAGATACCTCCACAATCCACAGTATTTTTGTTTTACTAAAGCTAGCGGCAATTAGTGAAGGCTTATTGTCGAAATATATATTTTTTCTAGACAGTTCATGTGATTGTAGAATTTTCTTTATGTATGTGTGCGTGTGTGTTATGAAGGTTATATGTGAGAGGCTTATATTTGTATTCATCTGTTTAATTTGTTAAAAATCTGTAATATTACTAATAAAATCTGATCAGATTTTTATGAAATTAGCAATTTACACTAATAGAAGATCAGAATTTAATTGGGAACTTACATTCTCAAATTAGTATAATTAGAGAAAAATGACATACACTTAGCTTATTTTATAACTTGAAGTAAAAATAAAGCAATTATGAGACCTATAAACTTAAGAAATAAAAAACCTTGACACTGTAAACACGGATGGAACTTGGAATAATTAAATGAATATGTTGTACCTCTTACCTTTATTAATCCATCGATACAACAAAGTATGTGTTTGTAGACATAATATTTCCTCATAGATGCAAATGGGGATGTATCCATCTTATATCGTCCCATTATGAATTACATATACATAGTCGTATGACCTCAGTTGAATTCGGCCGTTTCAGGTTGAACATTTTGATTGGAATTTTGTACTCTACTGAAGATGAAGCTCATAATAAACACATTGACAGACAGCTTATGTTTAAACAAGGTAGGTGTGTGTGTGTGTGTGTGTGTGTGTGTGTGTGTAAGAGAGAGAGAGAGAGAGAGAGGTAGGTTGAAATTCTGTCTGGGCTCCCTCATCTTTCACCCTTAGCTGTCGAATCTTGGACAGGCGTCGGGTAATGGAGAGCCGAAATAGGACTGTTATCTTTTGAACCCTTCCCCCGTGCCCAAGCCTTCATTTATTTCACTTCCCGTCATCGCTCCTAACATCAATTTCCTGTAGTAGTTGGGGGAAAGGACAATGTTCTCAATTTTCTACATATGGCAGTGTTACTCGAAGTCACTTGAGTCGTGGTCTCCATAGCTGGCACTAGGTTTGTGATTTGAGGTGATGTACAGCGGTGTGAGGTCAGCCAGTGACGAAGGTTGTGATTTCTTTGGTGATTATTTCATTACTTAAATTTTATCTTTTCTCGTGCGTATGATTCCGTCATCAAAGAACATTTTAGAAGAACATAGTGCAGTTTCTTGTTTTCTTATTTTGATACTGTTGATACTGACACAATTATTATCATTAATTTCATTTTAATTGGTAAACAGTATATATATATATATATATATATATATATATATATATATATATATATATATATATATATATATATATATATATATATATATATATATATATATATATATACATATTATACATATATATATATATATATATATATATATATATATATATATATATATATATATATATATATATATATATATATATATATATACACACACACACATATATGCATGCACACACACACACACACACACATATATATATATATATATATATATATATATATATATATATATATATATATATATATATATATATATATATGTGCATGTGTTTGCGCATTTCCCCTGCTGTACTTCGCTTCTTAAAAGCCCTCTTTAATTAATTATTCATGTTATTTATTTCTTATTTTCGATATTTCTTTTACGTACGTCAGGAGATAAATCATACCTTCATTTGTATAAAAACAATCATTATTTAAGTCATCTTAAGTTGCGAAGTATCGTTTGTCATGGATACAGAAGATTATAATAAGATCCTGAATGTTAATGAGATTATTTTTAGATCTTTTTTTTATTTATCTCTCGCCATGAGTTTTTACTCTGAGCGAAAAATAGAAGCAATTCTTCATCATTAGCTTGCAAACAATGCAGTATCGTTATCATTATCGTTCAGATAAGCACTTGTTATATTTCTTCAGATTCACCAGAACATCCATTGTCTCAGCATCATTTTTTTTTTTTCATCCCGTCTGCGAGATGAAGTTGTATATATCGGGTGCTTCATCTTTATTGAGTTCGGAACCTTCTCCAGACGATAAGGGTTCGCGTCCCAAGAAGGGAAATCGAAATTTCTAAAACTTTAGGTTTAAAGTAGAAGTTAAAAGAGGATAATGTTGATTATCCAAATAATGTACTTGCCTCAATTACCGAATGATTATCCTTCAGCGAGGGAATGAGGATGATGATATCCCTTGCCAGCAAAATAGAGCGGATTATCCCCTTTGGCCTGTCACATAAATCGCGATTATCCTTGTTTTCTCTGTCATTACAAAAGTCTGCTCGGGTATTATACCGAATACGAAAGCAAACCTAACAAAAAAAAGAGTAAGTAAAAAACTGGAAATTATGATAAACTAGATATTTCCTAACGCGCGATTAGATATTGCGTTCGGTCGACTCTGTGAAATTAGGCTGTGTAAATAAAATATGACTTTTATCTGATTGGGGATTTTATTGTTGATACGCTATCTGTTTTTCAGGCATTTCAAGACACGTGTCTACAAAAAGACGGAGAGAGAGAGCGCGAGCGATGATCCTTTTGTGTAGACACTTCACAGGTTTACGTTCGTAATGTAAAAGCACTCACACACACATGTATAAAGGTTAATTTTAATTGTTTCGTTCTAAATCATAAACAGGTAATGTAATTTAAGGATAACATTGTTATACTTAAGTTATTCTGAAGTTTGTATCGTGTTACGCCTTAATGCAGGAAAGTCGACATATAAAGATTAGGCTTTAAATACACACACACACACACACACACACACACACACACACACACACACACACACACACACACACACACACACACACACACACATATATATATATATATATATATATATATATATATATATATATATATATATATATATATGTATATATATACATACATACTGCAGTTGCGTATAAAATAGTGTAAACAATCTGCTAATTGCTGCTACCGTATTATTTCCTGATGAAAGCAAAGTGTTCATTACTTCAAACGGTTACTTTTGAAGTCGGTTTATAATCATCGCGGGAGCTTCGTTTCTTGTAGTAATATTCAACTTACCTCGTAATCTCATAGGGCATATTTATCGAAAAGATGGGATTTCTAAGGGATAATCGGCAAATGTTACGTGAAAAATTAACCCAGGTAACTGAATTCTATTGTAGATATCTGCTTATTATTCTGTAAAACGTTTTGTGTGTGTTACAAAACCGACAAGATGCCGAATTTCGGTTTTTTTTATTTATTTATTTATTTTTAACTACGTTTCGTCAATACAAAGATATGTACAGATGATTTTCTGGGTTCCCTATTATGGATTTTTGTCTTTAAAGCTCATGGACTACTCCAGTCATACTAGTATGTATTTGTATGTCAACTGGTGTGTGATGTGTAAAAGCTGTGAAGGGCTGGGCAATTGGGGGAAGTTTTAAAAGCCTTGTTCATGAATTAGCATTGTAAAGTGTCGATTAGACTGCTAAACAAAGATTTAAAAAGTAAGGTTTGACTTGCATTCCTTAAGAAGCCCAATAATAATAAATCTAGAGGTAGCCTTAAATCCAGTAGAGATCTTGGATTTGAAATGCCCATGTCTCAAAAAATTATTGTATCAAAAGCATAATGTATGGAGTAGCAATACTCTGACTACACCTGACGCAACACAAATGTTTGCACATAGCACAGTAAACGAATATAGTGTGGTCAGAATGGCATCCAAAACAACTTGAATACCGATTTTGATATCAAAATGTTTTTTAATATATTTCCAAACTGTCTACGTTTTACTAGCGCAAATAAAGTGGGAACATAAGTTGAAAACATACAAACCATTCTTCTGTATAAAATAACGGCTTTGCTGAAGTTCGTGATTTGAAAGAAAGAAGAAAGCATATTATTGCCCAAATGAGTTTGTAACTACACAAAGAATTCTACTAGCTACTATGACTGTGAAAATGATACGTTATCCGAAAATGGCTAATTTTCAGCTTACAAAACTTCATGTGACTTTAAAAATAGGGAATATGGGTGCATCTTGTTTTGTGTCATGGGGAATTACAGCTTTCCTACAAATGAGAGAGCATTCTTATAGGCAACAATTATTTTTTCTCAAAATTTTCAAAAGTAATTTTGTGCTCCATTTGATAAGAAAATTTTTGCTTTTTCTCCTACTCCATCGTTTGAGATCTAAGTCACGATGGAAGAAGTTCTGTTCCTATATTCTCCACTGGGCGAGTCTTTCTCGTGGAAGGTCCGAAAACAACACAGATGATAAACCGAATTGAAGAGTAAGAAAAACCAGAAAAGATAATCGAGAAGAAAAAGAAGTGACGATGCCGTTCTGATGAATATACTGAACTGAGCACAAACTCGTGGAAATTAACTCTGTGCTCTGCGATGTTCATGTATAAAAAGATTCCAACAGAAAATTGTTGTATATTTTAGAGAAATATGGATTCCCTTATCGCAAAGTTGACTCCAGATGAAAAGTACTATCTAGTTCAGTAAGGACAACACTTAAAATTTTTTTTATGTTTAGTTTCGTTTGCTTTAAGTGGACAACCTTGTTTTGAAGCGTAAATATGTATCAGACCGGAGCTTGGAGTCCGACAATTGCCTGGAAAGTACCCGAAAAAGAGCGAGAGAGAAAGAGAGGTGATGTTCATTCTCTAATTTCTTTCCATTTTAAGAAGAAGTACGAAATCATGAAGGCTGAACCAGCGACGAGCTCATAAGTAGACGCTGCATCTGCATGTGGACGACGGCAGTAGGGTCATGAATAATGGATATTGAGATTAATACTGTTTAGCTGAAGATGTGTTCCTCGCAAGTTGAAGGCAGTTGAAGAGAAGCAGCAATAGCAATTTCCGAACATGAATCATAGACTCGCTCCCATGACGCGCCTCCTGGGCATCCGATGGGTATCTGTCTCTTATCAGAGAGTAATCATCTCCAGCTGCTGATTCGCTCTCAATAAAGATGGATGTAACAATTATCTCTGGGAAGTGGTGCGGTTTCGAATGGCCTAAAGAGCAGTTTTATTTTCATTTAATTTTGATTTGTGCTCTAATGGCCCGGGCAGACACTCGTCCAAATCGATGCGCTATTTCTTCATCTGTTGGGTACAAACATGTTTCCAGGCGGCCATATTGTTTTGCGGTGTTTGCAGCATACACGCCCTTCTGGAAGAGGCTGAATCATACCCTTTTTTTTCTCTCTCTCTTTCATACGTTTCGGAATGTTATCATTTGTACCCAGCTGATTGGCTGTCATGCCATTTGCTTTATTTTTTCTCCCCCTCTTCGGCGCTGGGCGGGAGTAGGATCTGAACGAGATAATTGGAGAGAATAGTTCCACATTATAGCATGTCTGACGTGATGAAGTGATTAAACCAAAAGTAAAGCAAAGGATTCTAGGTATTATGAAGGCTGTTGGATTCAACATCCTGCAGTGACTTGCAGTGGATATTTATGCCCACGTGAGTGGCATGGAATATTGAGGCTTTAACTGAGCAAACATTGGGCGTATAAGTTTTCTTTTGAAATGAAGATCAAACTTCTGGTATCCATCGCCTAGTTATGCAAACTAATAATAGATGTGACTTTTTCTTCACTCTTCCGATGTTGTAATTGGCGATTGTAAGTGCAGTCCAGGGTTTCTGTCTATCCAAGGAAGGGGGTGTGGGGAGAGAGAGAGAGAGAGAGAGAGAGAGAGAGAAGAGAGAGAGAGAGAGAGACTACATATTTTTAGTTTACTTTTCCAACGACCGATGTCAGCCAGGGATAGTTGCTAATAAATGAATTAAACCTTTCATAGGGTGACCTTCACATTTTAGGAGTAAAACCCTTTTTCAATATTGTCAGAAATCATGGGACTGCTAGAAAAACAAGACTGCTAAACATTGGGGGTTCAGCATTCACAGAATAAATCAAGAGGAGTTAAAGCCACAAATTTCACAGCCATGTATTTTTTTTTTATTTATTTATTGCCAAGCTCTACCCTTGGCAGCAAAAGCACCGAATCGTTGGACGTTGAAATCAATGACAGCAAGACCATGAAGGACGGGATTTGAAATACAAGCAAGATGCAGATTCAATTCCGCTTGGTTTTATAAGACCAGTGATATTTCTGCTAGATAAAAAGAAACACGTCGGAAATGGTGTGTTGGCTGTTTGATCTTTTTATGTTTTGCGCTTTTATCGAAGGAAGTAAAATCTGAATCAAAAGATGCTATACGTATTGAAAGGGCGCAGTTGTTTTCCAGTATTTTACTTTCCTTCTCAAAATTCGATGAAACTTAGTATTTTCATGATATTCATTAGATAGGTACCGTTGGGACTGGCCACAAGTTAATTTATGTCTAAAATTTTTCTTTGAGTTTGATGTAACTTGTTTGATGTAAATAACAGTCAAGCACTGCGGTCCTTGATAGTTATTCTCGTAAATTATTTTACATTGACCTATTTTTCAGGTCACAGGTCGGTTAAAGTTAGTCTTTTCTGATTTCGGTGAACTTCGTAGAAACTCGGTTAGTGAGCATTTCCCTCCAAAATTTTTTACTTTTATCCATTTTTAGAGGCCGCAGCACCATTTAAAGGCCAGAATAGTAGCATTTTCTTAATATCTATAAGTTTATGGCATTTAGAGTTCTTTTAGTCTTCAAAATCTGTCTCATGACGCATAATGATTAGATTGTCGCTCACTAGCTCCATCAAATCTCTAGTATTCTTACAGTCATCGACATGACTTCATATTATCATTACTAAAATTTCAAACAGTTTTGACAGAATAATATACCGCAATGATGACAATGAAGTGCAATTGTATTATTTATCATCGGTGTCGAGTGAGGGTATCTGTTAGTCAGATATTTAGTTACGAATCAAAATTGCCGGAATTTAGTTTCATCGTAAGTCCACATATAGGGTAAACAATGAATAGGAGTTGTGTTGACACTAACTCATTCTCTTTTCCTACTTCTGCTGAAGTAACGCATTTGGTTATTTTTTTCTTATATTTTACAATTTGTGCTTTATATCTTGGATAAGGTTGAAATGTTCTTTTTACGTTTTATCTCGGTGTTAAGTTGTTTGTTTCTCAGGGAACGGTGTGTATATGATGGTATGAATAACGGCAACGTCTACAATTAAAATATGAGTCGTAGCAATGGTAATCATAGATTTTCCTTGTGTATGGTAGGTTATACAGTAGTTCTCAATCTCCTGTTGTCTAAATGTGGTGCACTGAAAGCTCTAGATTTGTTCATTTATATTTTCATGGCACTTCAGATGAATGGGGTAAGCTGGAATATGCCGAAATGTGTTGTGTATACTTTTTCTTTGTTAAGCCGTTTTTCCTAACAGGCAGGGTTCCCTCTCCCCGCCCCCAACCAAAAAAAAAAAAGAGAGAGAACTTAGTGGTGACTGCCACACTCACGATTAAACTGGTGAATCATGGATGAACCACCCGTGCAGAAATTTTTCAAACACTAGATGTTTCATAAACCTACAAAAAAAGGCTCACCAACAACATATTGAACCCCCTACACACATTGTATGATTCATCTCTAGCTTGCACACGCACTCTCCTGTCCTGGATGTTGAGACCCTTCCCTTTCAATACCATTTCCCTTCATCTCTTCCTCCATTCCTAGGTGTACATCGTGTACTCTTTTTCCCCAGCGTATTATCCTCCATTCTTTCCACGTGACCAGAACATTTCCAGACATTGCAATCCAGCCTTTCAACTACACCAAGCCTTTTACCGTTCTCATTCATCTCTACATTTCTGATGCCACAAATATATGTAAGCAGTTCATCTTTGCAGCCTTTACCTCCTTTCATTCATTTGCATTCATCATCCATGATTCTCTCTCGAAGAGGAAAGTTGCGTCCACCATTTCTTCTTTCATTCTAATCCTTGTTTTCTCCTAATCTACCTCTCCAGCTTCACATAATCTGTCATCCTACGATCATTCGATATTTTTACTCCCAGATGTCTATAAGCATCTATTTCTCTCAGTCCCTCATCGTCCACTGTTTCATCTTCCTTGTTCCATATATATATATATATATATATATATATATATATATATATATATATATATATATATATATATATATATATATATATATATATATATATATATATATTTCAGGATGAAGAGGTAATGGCATGTTTCTCACAAGTAACATGTCGTTTTAAAATCTATTCGGTTTTCTTGGGAGAATTCAGACTTTAGGGAAAACAGTTAGCAGTTATGATCTTTTTGTTATTTTTGCACTGAATGAAGTGTCGGCTGAGCTGAACCTATAAATGCGCGCTTATTTACTCACTTCTCCTGGTCCACACTTTTCTCTCTCTCTCTCTCTCTCTCTCTCTCTGACTAAATTATCTGCGTCTGAGAATGTAATTTGATGCAAAATATAACGTCAATACTTTTTCGCTGGGTAATGAACCGAGCTATGAGAGGTCGGGTCGCCTTAAGGGTGAAATTCTTGTAATGATACATGAAAAATTAAATTGTATCGAAGGATTAAAAAGAAAATAGAAGACGGAATACCTTCTGATGTATTTCGACTTGTATTATACTGTTTGCACCTCAGTATGCGCTGACCCCGACCGCTCGGCCGTGGCACGTCAGGATTAAGTTTAATGAAGCAGAATTTCTTCATCGAAAAGAAGTATGAGGAAGAACAAGAGGAGGAGGAGGAGGAGGAGGAGGAGGCTTGGGATAATGGAGAGGGTGAATGAAATCCGTCTTAAGTAAAACATAATTTTGGAAATCGGTAGGGGTTTATGAGATAAGACAAAAGCTAATCACGGTGGGTGGAAGGAAATTGGATATGTTCATCCAAGCGTAGTTCTTGCAGGCATGCAATGTGAGGAGGAGGAGGGCAAGAGAGGCAAGTTGCTTGCCAGGATGGGAGTGATTCGAAAGCATATAAGCAAGTGAAACTTTCAGTTGCGGCCATACAGAGTGGGCGCTGCGTGTAGTTTTTAGGAGGGGGAAAAATTATAATCTCTATGATGGTATTTGAGGTGCACTGTAGGCATTACCAAAGGGCATTTGCAGTCCAGCTCAATGTACTAACATCTGGTGCAATCAGATATTTCACTAGAGCCGAGAATTAAGGGTCTTGTCACCCTTACCAATTCTATGGTAATACAAATGTCGCAAGGAACTCGTGTCACTTCGGTACCCAGCTCAACCACTTTTTAGTTTGTATTCCCGTTTTCTTTCTTCTGTCTTCCTGTCTAACTTCTGTAACTATTTTGTATTCCCGTTTTCTTTCTTCTATCTTCCTGTCTAACTTCTGTAATTACTTTGTATTCCCGTTTTCTTTCTTCTGTCTTCCTGTCTAACTTCTGTAACTATTTTGTATTCCCGTTTTCTTTCTTCTATCTTCCTGTCTAACTTCTGTAACTATTTTGTATTCCCGTTTTCTTTCTTCTATCTTCCTGTCCAACTTCTGTAATTATTTTGTATTCCAGTTTTCTTTCTTCTGTCTTCCTGTCTAACTTCTGTAACTATTTTGTATTCCCATTTTCTTTCTTCTATCTTCCTGTCTAACTTCTGTAACTATTTTGTATTCCCGTTTTCTTTCTTCTGTCTTCCTGTCTAACTTCTGTAACTATTTTGTATTCCCGTTGTCTTTCTTCTGTCTTCCTGTCTAACTTCCGTAACTATTTTGTATTCCCGTTTCTTTCTTCTGTCTTCCTGTTTAACTTCTTTATCTATTACTTCTGAGTGCAATTTTGGAGCTTTTCCTGATTCCACTTTTAGATCATTGTACATCGTCTGTCCTTCTTGCTTGTCAACCACACAAACTCCTCTGTTTACTGTCTGGAGCTCTGAATACACATACATTCATACATACATACGCTGATGAATTTAAGTTTATCATACTTGAAGTTGCTTGAATGGAACTCTTCCAGACTTCAGAAATGATGATAGAAATAATGACGTTTTATTCTCATGAACATGTTGTTTTATTTGATGGAACAAACTGTTCATATCAAGTAGAGCCATGATATAAATAAAAGGAACCCTTACATACCATCGTTTTATTAAAAATATAATTATTTTTTCGTCTGAATGAATTAATTTTGGTCTTTAATATCAAGAGAGGGTATTTTTTTCATTTTGATATTTCAGTTTTTTTTTTACTTTCAGTTGCAAGATATTCCTACTTCTTGTAGTGTTTCTTCTGTAACTCGATGTGACATTGTACTAGTGACTTCAGATGATTCACGATCAATCACTTAGTCCATAGTCATTCATGTTCTTTGGAAGCTTGAATTTCAAGTCAATGACCCCTTTGGTGGGCATGTTCCATATGAATATGGTTCATCTATTCCATTAAGTTTTTAGTTATGAAATGAATACATTTCTTCCCAAGCATTATGCTTTGTATATTGAGCGATGGCCTTAGTTACGTTGTGCACTCTTCTCCACTTATGGAAACATAGCTAGAGAAGATTAATTCCGTAATCTTTTGTATCAATGGGTAGCACGTGGCTTACTTTACTAACTTTGGATTGGGAAGTTTTTATACTTTTTACCATTATTATGGAAGTGGTTTGGTTTTTGAACCGAATATTATTTTTTTCTAATTTTGTCACGAACACGGAAGAAACCTTATATATTTTTTCCTGTTAATTTAATACCTTTAAATTTGTTGTACTTCCCATACTTCAAAACCAGTTTAGAAGTAGACAGACAGGCAGACAGACAGCTTGTTTATGGGCTCCCAGTTCTGGATAATCAGAAAAAAAACGTCCAGATGTTTTCTTGACACCTGGAAAGTTCTTGAAATTGCTTTAACCCCTTCTTCACATCAGTGAGAACTATAATTTAATGACTAATGACTTGAAAAAGTACAAAACTAACGTTCACTAATATAAGTTGTAGTGTATGTTGTATTACTTTTTCGCCTAAATTTTTTCCGTATCTGTATTTACTCTTTTTTTTTCAATAAAAAGGTAGCGGGACGGATTACTTGTTATTTCGAGTGTAAAAAAAAAAAAAAAAGAGGGCTCTGTATTTCATATATTCAAAAAAAGAGGTCGTAAGTGGAGAGCACGCCCCCTTACAGATAGATTTCTTCTGCCCCCTCCCCAACCCCCTCCATTCGTAATGAAGGCAATTGTAAGTTCCATTTATTACTGGCCATTAATCACCGGAACGTTTCCCATTTAGTGGTAATGAACTTATCGCCAAGTAAATGAGGCTGTCAGTGAGTCTGACAAACTGGCGAGAGGTCAGTTGAGGTCGTTTGAGGCCCCTGGTAGCCTCATGGTCTCCCCTGGGGTCATTCGAGACGACTGGCCCTAGGAGAATATCCAAGTGAGTTGGAGAAATACTTGTAATTTTTCGAACCCGGTAATTAATGAAAATTGGGGACTCTGGTCATATTATTCGGCAGATTTTACTTATTTAACCATTTTTCGTGACTTGATGGTAATATTTTTGTTGTTGTTTTACAACGATAGTACGGTAGTTTTTTTTTCTAATGTTCAACTATTTGATAATCCATTTAAGCTCAGTCTATCTGTCTTCCTGTCTTAGTCTGCCCTATAGAAGGTGTGTTTTGTTTAGCTGTGCTCTGACTATTTGCGGGGTGGAAAATACGTACAGATTTTGTACTGCTTTGCGAGTGAAGCGTTTATCGTCTACCTTCTTTGGATATTTCCCGTGTAAATGTTGTTGCTGTTGTAGCATGTATTATTTTGAACCCTGATTTTCTCAGACTTGCTTTCAAAGTCTTTTAGTTAACAGAGTCATAGAGGACTAAGGAGCATTTTCATTCCTGACTTCGGTGTTATCTATATCATAACTACCTTTTCCTGTTGCCCAGAATTTATCAGAGTTGTAGTAGGTTTGGTGTATTTTACCTAAAGTGAGGTCACAACAAGCCACACTCTGGTTATCTTGTGCATCACACATGCTGGGATGGACTGGTCAGAGGAGTCATACTTCCCCTGCTCCCTTTCTTGACCAGGTAATTGATATTTATAGGAGGGGTATCAACAACAGTTACGACCTTAAGACGATTCCTTCTGCCTTAGAGGTAAGTCTTCATATAAAAGATATGGGTTTGTATCCTTGTAAAACTAATGACTAGTTTTTAATATAATTTACATTTTTCATAAATATAAGAACCTGAAGTCTTTTATTATAATCGCACCTCTAACCACACCTCAATTGGCCAGTTGCTGAAGAAAAGTTGATGCTGAGCAGATGCATGCCAATAGTCCCTGTACCGGCTGCCATCAGATTTGACAGTCTTGTTTCCAGGTTTCAGCAACTGGATCTATTGCCGTTGAAACTTATCATATCCACATAAAAGCCTCTGGATTTGTATATCAAGAAAAACTGTAAATTATATTAACAAAATTGCCATGTTTCAGTTGAGTGTATTTTGTGAAACTCGTCAGGTTTAGAGTATTTATGTTATGCTCTCATGTTGTGTGATTCCATAAGGGGTTTGTACTGTCAGTGCATCTCATGCAGTGCATTGTTGTCATTACTTAAGGTTCTTTGCAGAGTCCCTTCGGCCCCTTTCACTATTCCTTTGTTTATATTTTCTTCCTTCTATCTTACTTTTCACCCTCTCCTAACGATTGTTTCATATTGCAACTGTGAGATTTTTCCTCTCGTTACACCTTTAAAACCTATATACTCTCAATTTCCCTTTCAGCTCTGAATGGCCTTATAGGTCCCAGTTCGTGGCCTTCCATTCCGTTCCATTTATCATGTAGTATGATGAAAGGGCTTATATAGTAGTACTCACAAGTCCATAAACATATTGCAAGAAGAGAGCATTTGGTCACGAAAATTTTAGTACAGAATATAACTGTCTATAAGCCGAGTGACTTTCCAGTGTTGCTCAAGAATCACATTCTGCTATCATTTTTCCATCAGCGGGCATATACTGCCGTATTCACTTTTATTCTCCTAATAATTGTAAATGTTCTTAAGGCAATCAGCCACAGTCCAAAACTAACTATGACTACACGTAGCATATATATTTTCATTTATTTGGGAGTAATTTTGGTAAAGAAAACATGCTTTATGGAATTGTTTTTAACTGTCACCTGTCATATTCACATATTACCTATTTTTAAGGAATATTTTATGTAATGCTGTTGTTGAGAATTGTTTGCATTCAATGCAGATCTTTTTCTGTTTCACTTGACGAACGTACAACACAATACTAGCAATTTTATTAGACCATATAAGACAAATGCTGCATTCTGTTCATATTCTCCTTTTAAAGTATAAATGAAAGCAGAAGCAATTGTAATTCTAAGTTAGCGTTATGAATGCACTTTTGTATTTCGTTTCCCTTCATGAAAAAAGAAAATCAGTTTAAGATAAAAATACTCATGCATTGGCCATGCCCTGACTCCCTCAATCTATTTTCCGGAAGGTGGACTCGTATCTCTACTTTAGTCGCTGATCCTTTGAGCCGTGAGGCACTCTCAAGGGACTGGTATGTAACGCGGCTAGGCCAGTGTATATCATGTGTGCTGCATGCAGATCAACATTCACTGGTGTGCTCAACTTACTGCGATCTCATTTCCTTCTTTTAATCTGTGAAGTTTAGTCTCTGTTTTGGGAGATTTTGTCGGTCGAATTATTTTCAGGGATTGGTCTACCTTACCGGCTGTCTGGGCTAGACAAGGTCATTCAGTTGCCAGATTCCTTGGTCTCTACTTAGAAAAGTTATTTTCTCCCTAGACATATTTCATCTGGGATAGAATTAAAGCACCGTTTGAAAAACAATAAGACTAGTCATAATATCGAAGTTCCGTTCTGAATGGTGTTCGATGTTTATGCAACTGCCACATTCATTATTTAAAACATAGCAACACTTAATTAAAGACTCTGTTATTTGTAATAACTTACTTAATGCATGTCATTTAATCATATGCTTTTTCTCGGTCTCATTGTAATACACCGGTTTTTTTTATCTTGTTCGTTCTCTCTGGCGTAGCCCATTATGGCGCTCGTTCATAATTCCCGTAACCCCCAGATTCTTCGACCGATTATTATTTCTTTTTTCACGCCGTAATTTCGACGCGTCTTCCCTATATGACCTGAGTTACCAAAACAAAAGCACTGGGTCTCATGCTTTCATGTTTTCTCTTCATTCTTTTGGTCTTTTATTCGTCGAGTTATGATTCTTTTATCACATAATTATTTATTTCTTATGCATTTTCTCATTTTGTTCGTTCTGTGAAGTTTGGCTATATATCCATATAATATCTGTTTGCATTTTACAGAGAATTTGACTTTGTCCTTGACTTCCTGCTACTCGTTTGATGTATATGATTGAAGAGACAATTCTTTCATTATATTATCTTCTTCTTTTAACGTGCTTTTCCCATTTTTTGTATGGGGTAAGCACGATGCCTTCTTTTGAAGGACTTTGATTTGTCTTTGGGGTAGACCGTAGTCTCGATCGGCTGCCCTGCCTGACATCGCTTAGACCCTGGTAGCACATGTACATACATGCATCGTACCAATCACCAGCCCCCTTCCTCATGAATGAAAAATGCCATGAGAACGTAACCTGAAGCCTAATTTTAACATTTATAAACTGACTGTATATGCTGCGCTCTTGTGCACATGACTTTTAATACCAATTAAAGCGCCAGTGAATTTATGTAGTTTTTTATGCATGAATGGTCAGTGACAAACAACCAAAAGCGAAAAGATCGTCTGTTTTTCCCTTTCCCCACTTACCAAGTTCTCCATCCGCCTTGGAGGGAGCCGCATCATTATCTCGAACAACCCAATTATTAGTGTATCCGTAGACCCACGTGCCCAGGTGGCCCGTGATCTCGCCGGTACATACCCCCTGCCTCTGAAGGGGCATTAGTTTTCTCACATCAATTATTTACAACTCTGCCCTCCGGAAAACACGTTAGGAGGAGGATTCCATCGATATTCCGTATGCCCATGTGTGTTTAAAGTGTTTTTTTTTTATAAATAACAATTCTTGAATATTTAGCTTATCAATTGAGTACTTGTATTTTCCAGCTGTTATTGTTTGTGTTGTCTAATGTTTTTTGCAAGGTCTCCATTTTGTGTTCTATGTCTTTGTTCACTCTTCAGGACATGTGGTTTTCTTTTTATATAAAAATATATATTCTTAAAGCAAATAGTACGCAGATTTTAAACCCATTTCCCAGATATTCTTCCGATTTACCTATAATGTCAAAAAAGCAGCTCCTGCACAGTTTTCTGTATCAAGTTTCTTGATTCATTCAGATAATTCGTAAAATATGAATGGAAAATTTTGATGTGCTCACTCTCACAAACGCCCATTTATTTAATAGAATGAAATATCTTGATTTCTTTTCTATGTGATTAATATGAAGAACTATGAAAAATCAGCCTGTAACCCATATATATATATATATATATATATATATATATATATATATATATATATATATATATATATATATATATACTGTGTATATATATATATATTATATATTTTATATATATATATATTTATGTGTGTGTGTGTTTGTGTGTTGTGTGTATGTAACTGTTATTATTTTTAATATGCTTTTGAGGCCAAATACTTAGAAGATTCTATAGCTTATCTGTCATGTGTGTCAATATATATATATATATATATGTGTGTGTGTGTGTGTGTGTGTGTGTTATTTCAATTGTCATCTTTAATATGCCATTTGAGGCCCATTACATAAAATGTTTTGAAGCCTGCTTTTCATTGGTATTTAAAAACTGATGTGGTTGTGACTGATATTCAGCTAACGATATTCCTCTGTGGGAAAGAATAGAATTATTACCGTCCCCTTAGAATAGTGACACACTGATTGGTTCCCTGTTATGCAAAATAATGCTCTTGTTGTTTTACTTTACTTTTTGTTCATCCTTTTGTTTACGCTATTTTCTCTTCTTAGGAAGCTGTAAACTAGGGAATCCATTCAGACTGAAAGACATTGCGTTGTGCTTCTTAGTTTATTATATTTTCATTTTTTATAAATATTAGTTTATTATATTATCCTTTTTTATAAATACTTTCATCTTTGCAGACAATCATGCTGGCTTTCATTCAAGTGGTAAAGACCGTCATCTCGTTTGAGTTGGTAGTATTTATTGATTAAGCCTCCGAATTGTCTAAACTGGTTTGGGATGAATTAGGCCCAACTTTGAGAAAACTGAAATTAAAAAAAATCGCGCCCATTGAGATAAATGTTGAAAAATTTATGCTGAGGTGTTCGAGATTTCATGGCCTCACACTAGTAAAGACATTACAAATTATTTTATGAATATTAAAAAACTACACTAATAATGCTGGTAATAACAACAATAACAATAGGCGTGTTGTACGTAAAATAACAGCGATATATTTTACTAACGCTTCTGAATAGTACTCAACGTATGTCAGAAAGAAACGAAGCTCGAGCATTAATGTTAATATTCAGTTTGAAGGAAAAATAATAATAATAAGTTCAGGTGATAAGGGTAAAGAAAGAGGCATAAATGATAATAAGGAAAAAACAAATAAAATTCTAACATAATAAAAAAAAACTGGATCTTGCACAAAAAGGTGATCATTGTTTATATCATTATTATTATTGCTATTGTTGCTTAATTATCATTATCATTTTTGTTTCATAACCATCATCGTTACTTATGTTGTTATTGTGTGCGTATTAGTCAGAACTTTTCTGTTGTGCTTCGGTGGTTAGGTTATATCTGTGGAGGGTCACGTGGGCTAACCCCAATTGGCGCTTCCCACCTGTCAAATTTCGGTTATTAAATATCATAGCTCCGTGTCCGGAATTCTGGCCTGGGTTCCCCCTTTTTCAAAAGATCAGACCCGCTAAAAATTGCTTTTCACGCTTTGTCAGTTTATGTATTTTACTATATAGAAGTGAAGATTGAGCACAACATAAAATTTTAGGAGGTTGGTTGATAAGAGAGAGAGAGAGAGAGAGAGAGAGAGAGAGAGAGAGAGAGAGAGAGAGAGAGAGAGAGAGATCCTTAATCAACACTCAGGGTCTTTGTTAGTTAACACTTTCTGCCTTTGTAGAGTGTCATGTTTCCCTGTGGGGAATAATATCAGAACAAGCTCCTGTTACAATGATGTGCTAAGAATATGATACCTCAGCAACAAGGTGACGTGGTGTAATCCCAGTGGGAATTCCTAGAAGTTAATTTTTTTTTTAAAGCGGGGGACCTCTTTGAATAGCTGTCCTGTGATCACAGACCGTTGATTTTCATAAAAGAAGCCTCTCTCTCTCTCTCTCTCTCTCTCTCTCTCTCTCTCTCTCTCTCTCTCTCTGTGTGTGTGTGTGTGTGTGTGTGTGTGTGTGTGTGTGTGTGTGTGTTAATTGCTCATTTACATCATGAAAATATCTGGATGTGTTTTACTAAACCCATTACGCTTTGTTGGCCTAAGAAAGAAATTGTGTACCGGTTGTTAGTCAGCTTTGGTGGATCTGAGCTTGGTTTTTCGGAGGCGGAGAGGAAAAGAAACATAAAAAAAAATGTCAGGCGTAAGTAACCATTTCTCAACCAACTATCCACCCTCTGAACATGATTAATAAGGGGCAACCGTCTGTGAGATCATCTTTACCTTACGGGGTGTGCCGTTTATCAGATATTCTTTCTCGTCTGACTTCTTCCGGCAACAAACTCTTTATCCCCTTTATCTGCTCTTTGGAAAACACCCGATATCTCAAAAAAGTCGCACAGCTTGGACACGCGCCTTGTCACGGGGATCCTTTGACCCCCACGCTTCTTCCTCTCCGCCAACACAGACGCTTTCCACTCTCCACGTGTCACATTCTTCAGAGATTCCACTGTGGCACTGAAATTACACCTCGACGACACCTGCCCTCGTCACCTGTTAAGTAGCAGAGCTCCAGTGTTCTAGCGTAGACGAGGCCCAGTTACCCAATCATTGGCTGATTCTTGTTTTCACTGCGCTGTCTATTTTCTTTTGGCTGACATAATTTTGGTCTAGCCCTCATATTTTATATTTTTACAGAATTATTTCCAATCCAGCGGTTTTTCAGAGTGTGGTTGAATGTTGTTCCTTGCTAATGTGAACAGTTAAAAACAATCTGTTTAAGATTTGAAGCAGTCCTGATGGTGGTACTTGGATGTTCGTTTGTCAGACGGTTGGTCGTGTATCTTTCAAGCTTGAAATCTATAGGGCCTGTGTAGGCCTATTAGATCGGTTCAGGTATCAAAAGGTGTTCACCTTTTTGGAGGCTGCTTGTAGAACATCCCTTCTTTATCGCTGGTCTACATGTCTGTCCTGTCTCGTATTTT
Organism: Macrobrachium rosenbergii; assembly: GCF_040412425.1. Lineage (NCBI taxonomy): Eukaryota > Metazoa > Arthropoda > Malacostraca > Decapoda > Palaemonidae > Macrobrachium > Macrobrachium rosenbergii. The sequence continues at coordinate 4,029,665 of NC_089751.1, forward strand.
GACTTCAAGTGGCCTGGATTTTTGTCTTTTCTTTTTCCTCTTCAGTCTTTTGCCGCTCGAATGCCGGAACAGGTTTTTTTTACCAGTTTTAATTGTTTCCTTTATTTTTATTGTTTTAAAGTTCCGTTGTCATCTCTGTCCTTAGGATTTGTTGAATATATATATACATACATATATATATATATATATATATATATATATATATATATATATATATATATATATATATTTTTCTTTCTTTGTGTTTGCTGAATTATTTCGGATATGATACACTCGCTGTAACTAATTCTTTTGTGTTTACATTTGAAGTGGCATTCTTATATATATATATATGTATACAAATATATATATATATATATATATATATATATATATATATATATATGTGTGTGTGTGTGTGTGTGTGTGTGTGTGTGTAAGCTACGCACACATGAATATATTATTATCAATATTTTGATTCCACGCACAAGAATTGATATAAAGATTGAAGGCATATCCTCAGTCTCTTTAATAAATTAGGTATTCACTTCGAGATTTTATTATTCAAGCGAATTTGTTTCTCTTAAACAACGCTTCTAGAATCTGCGCGTGCTTTTCAAGAGACTTTACATATAATATGCTCGTAGTGTTTCCTTTTGAATTAATTATTTTTTTTTTAAACCTGGAGGTTTAAACACTGATTTTTTCATCTTGGGATTTCAATACTTGATTTTTGGTCTCATATTTTTTTCAGTGTTATTTCCTTTCTAGCAGAGTTTTGAGTATTTCACAATTTATTTTGAAGTTTTTTTATCATAACGATACTCCATTTCATTACTTTAGCCTTCAGTGACGTCTTTTTGCATATCAGGCTTTGTGGGCCAACTATTATATGTGACAGGATATATTTTTTTACTTCAGAACTTCGGTTTTTTTTAACATACCGGTGTTTAGACTTCCATATTAAGCTCATTCATCTGTGTCCAATGGAAAAATCTTTGTTACTCAGCTTCAGGTTGTAGTCAGTTAGGAATTTATTGCCTCTTTTGTACTTTTCTAAATTATTGTGAGGCTTTGTTCTCAACTGCTACTTTTTTGGGGGTAGAATATTTTTTTTTTATTATACCTGCTTTAAATTGCCCATGACCTTTCTTGCTCAATTGCGGTTTAATCATTTCCAATTCCGGGTTTCCTTTTTGCATCAGCTATTGATGGCGCCTTCATTACCAACTGCCCTCAAGCGATCGGAAGAACTTGTGACGTTTTGGGATATTGTCCTCGTAGAAATTCTTATTCGACATTAAGATTACATTTTATGGTATTTCCCATAAGATTCTTATTCACTTCACAAAATCTGACGGTAGCAATGATCCTTAAGCTCTTTTTAAATAGTACATAGGGATTCAGTAAAAATGTATGACATCTTTTCCTCCAAAAACCAGTCATTTGGTGTAGAGTTTCTTCACATAGCAGTTGTTTGTATATGTACAATAATCATGTTCCCCGTTTCCAAAGAATTCTGTTTTACGGCAGTTGTTGGCAATCACTGGTAGTTGTTATTGAAAGAAATGTCCCATCGCTGTTGTACTGCGTAGATATGTCGTTGCACAGCTCATTGTACAATGTTCTTTCTTAACCTCATTAGTGTACAGTGTAAGTAGTGCAATTGCCGGGAATTCGGTACCCTTACATATAGCAAACCATGTCATAGGTTCGGTTGCCCTTATTTAGTGCAACGTGTACACTTTTTGCTGTGTTTGATGAGGTTTCTCTTTCTGAAACATCACACCACAAGCTTTTTCCACATGGGGTTGATGAATTCTGTTCTCTGCCACAGTAACTCTTACTACAATATTTCGAGAGGTCAACCCACTTCCTGCCATACTCTGTTGACGTGTTGTATTTTGTGCAGATACTGACGCGAGACCTGGTCTCTCCTTGTTGAATATAGAATTGAATTAAGTATAGAATTCAGGCCAAAGACCAAGCACTGGGACCAGTGAGGTCATTCTGCGCTGAAGCGGAAATTGACAGTAAAAGTTTGAAAGGTGTAACAGGAGGAAAACCTCGCAGTTGCACTGTGAATCAGTTGTTATGAGAAGGTGGAAAGTAAGATGGAAGAAAGAAGATTGTGAAAGGGGGTACAGTAAAAGGAACGAAAGGGGTTGCAGCTAGGGAAAGAAGGCACGCTGCAAAGAACCGTAAGTAATGCCTACAGTGCACCGCATGAGGTGCATTGACGGCCTTACTCCCCTACGCTGATTCTTCTTGTTAACGTTCTCGGTATCCAATAGCTTATAATATAATTGTGATGTAACTGTCCCATTTTAATATTTGAGACTTACCACATGTAAAATAAGAAGTGAAATGAATGATACAAAACATATAGTATTGCAACTTTAAATCCACACACTGATGATTTTTGACATTTCACTATTCTAGGTATCCTAACTAACTACTTACCTTACATACGCAGTTTCATTATTCTCATCCTGGCTGTTATTAGGATGTGTGTACATGTGTGTATTTGAGAGAGAGAGAGAGAGAATTTTTAGTCTAATAGCAAAACAGGTCATGAATTCAATATATATATATATATATATATATATATATATATATATATATATATATATATATATATATATATATATACATTGTTTAATAATCTAAATGTGCCTATTTATAGAATATACAATAACATTTATACAACGTTTGATTATATTAATTTATATACGAATGGCCTGTGAATAAAAGGCTACATATTTCCTACATTGTCGATATCTGGAAATTCGTTAAAACTCTTCCCGTCTCCAGTGTTCAAAACTGTAAGCATGTGCCCCTTACTGAGCGTAAACGAGGGCCCTGTCACAATAATGACCATTGTCCGAATACCTCCAGTAATTACACAACGTAGGGTGTCCCTCCGTCGGCCCTTCAACGGATGAAGGCCCTTGCGTACATACGTCAGTTGTTTATTTCTTTCAAAGGAATTCGTAGGCCTTTTGCTTTTAACGGCTGCCAAAAATTTATAAAACGAGATTAAATTGTGAGATATCCTACATGTGTGTGTAGCACAGTTTTTTAATCACAATTTATACTTACTCCCACAGATTCAGTTTTTAATCTTTGAAGATACCTGATTATTGCCAATGAATCCACGTTTTCCTTTCGCTTTTTTATCACTGAATAAATCGGTAATCTGAATTATTTTTTTTTTCCCTGAAGTCGATAACACTCCATCATGATTACGCCCGCTAGACTTGCTAACCAACCAAGCATTTCTGTGAGTTACCTCCGTAGATTCCATGTATAGATAATAGAGGTTTCCGTTGTTTGCTATTTATTGCAGATTCTAGTATCTATTTTCAACATCGAATGAGGTTCTTTTTAAACCAAAATAGCACCACCTTGTTTGTGCCTACCAGAATTCATATCTGTTGCCTACCAACCGGGCATATGTGGTGAAAGGGTCTCCAGGTCATAGCCCCAGCGAGCCAGCTCCCCTGTTCCCTGTTTCCCCCATATATCTCTCTAAATAGTAGGGGGTGTATGGGCCAGGGTTATTTTTGCAGCTCGAGTATAAAAGCGCTTTCCACATATCCTTTGTAAGCCATAATTTTATGCCTCAGTGGGTGGTACCCCTTTGCTTATAAAGTGACCCATTTATTTATATTTTTTTGCTTTCCACCCGTGTTCCCCATGTTGAGGATGTATTTATTATCGTCCGTCCGGTCATATATGATAGGTCTGGTAACGTAATACAAGCTTGGCCGTCCCTTAGGAAAACGGCAGTCAGAGCCTTACTGTGCCTTTGTAAATGGGAATCAGTTTATTTTGCTTACTGTCTTTTTCTGTGTTTATTTTTCTTTTTTGTATTATTTTGGCTTTTTCTTTTTCTAATAAGTCATTTGGTAGAGGGGGAGCGGCAACCTTTTTACAGTTCCAGAGTCAGGGGCATAGATGTAACTGCATGGAGGGGGCACATATTATTATTATGAATAATTCCAATATATTTTTTCTTTTTTACAACAAGCAAATGTTAATTCTGATATGTTGTCAGATTATTTCAAACTAATTGCGTCACAAAGTTCATTAACACCAATAGTATTTCTCCAAGTTGTACAATTAAAAAAAAAATTTACCCTTTCTTTTTGCACAAAGCTAGGGGTAAGAGCATCCCATTCACGTCCAGTCTGCGTATGCAAAACTAGTAGCACAAGAGCAACATGCTACCTTGAGCTGGCAGGTTGCCATTTCGTCACATAAATAGCAAAAGGTTCATCTTAATTACCTGGGCTGAAAAAATAAATAGAAAAAAAACGAAATCGTATATCTCGCTTTTAAGAACACTACTAACGTTGACAGTTCCTTGCAGCCTCTTTTAAGCTTGACTGATTTAATGGTGACCCGACGCTTTTTTGTTCTCTCCCTTCATTCTTCCTTCTGTTAGCTCGACTTTGCTCTGATTGTAATACAGATGCTTCGTAATCTTTCAGAGAGCGTTTTTTTAAACAAGATTATCCAGACTTTCCAAGGAAGTAACCTTTTTCCTCTCTCTCTCTCTCTCTCTCCCTCCCTCCCTCTTTCTTTAGGCATGATTGTGTATGTTTGTAGCTACGATATAATATATATATATATATATATATATATATATATATATATATATATATATATATATATATATATATATATTATATATAGGGAGTCAGAAATAAACTTCTGACTCCCATCAGGATCGAACCCAGGTCTTTCAAATGAAAGGCAGGGGCGCTGCCCTCTAGGCCATACAAGTCACAAAAGAAGTTGTAACCAGAGTCCCACTACACACAAGGAATTGTCTGGGCAAGCTAACTGCTTGCATACCAGCGTGTTTTCCCCAACTTCCCGACTCAGCAATGACCCAATTGACAGCATTTCATTCGAATTGTCCCTTCTGTTCCACACGCGATTGTGTTAATTATTTCTATCATATTCACCTTGGTATGCAAGCAGTTAGCTTGCCCAGGTAATTCCTTGTGTGTAGTGGCACTCAGGTTCCAACCTCTTTTATGACTTGTATGGCCTAGTGGGCAGCCCCCTTACCTTTCAACTGAAAGACCTGGGTTCGATCCTGATGGGAGTCAGAAATTATTTCTGTTCCACACGTGATTGTGTGTTGATTATTTCCATGTATATATATATATATATATATATATATATATATATATATATATATATATATATATATATATATATATACACACACATACATACATACATACTGTACGTACATACATACATACATACATACATACATACATACATACATACATACATACACACCACTTTGAGGACACATGTAGACTCTGATGCCGAGACACTGCCTTGCTATCAAGTTCTTTATGTTGTGTTCTCAAAGTGGTCACACCGATAAGGCTAAGAAAATATGTATGTTTTAAGGGAGATATTAATAAAATCAGTGAGTGATTAAAGTGATAAGTATATTTTTGAGAAAGTGGAGGGCATGAAATCATCAAGGTGCTCAGAAACCGAATTATTTAAAAGCGCCATGTCTCAGCATATAACAGCCCACTGCCGTTGACAGTCAAAGTGACTAATATGATTGTGATGTATTTCTAGGAGAGTGTATTTTTTTTTTCCGGAAAACTAATATCAACCTGCTTTTCCGGCTTTTAGTTCTTCTCCAATATGAACCCCAAGCAAGCTACTTCATAATAGTCGGAAGCGAAATCCAAGATCCTGGTGAGATTCTTTGTGAAAGCTCACTTCTCATTGTATTTTAATCCCAGAAGACTAAGATTTTATACCTTTTGTTCATTTCAATTTTTTTTGTAGATAATTATAGTTTATTCTATTTTTGATGGACCTCAATTCCCCAACATCAAATAAATTATTTTTCAGAATTCTGCTGCTTCATACTTAAAGGGCACGTTTTGAGATATTTAATAGGATGGATTTAGATTTAGCCAGCCTTGTGCTGGCACGGGCTCTTGCTATTCAGCAGCCCGTAAGATATTTAATAAATGCGTCAACTGAAAGGGTTACTTTGGCATCTGTAACTTTTCCGTATTTTTAATCCGATATAAGCGCTTGAGCTAAAAGCTGTAAGCTTTTGCTGCCTATATCATTCTCTTGCCTCTGAAACCTGCCCGGATAAAACCTCGCCACAAGATCTTTAAAGATAGTTATGATTCAAATTTTCCACCCCTCAACCTATTACTTCAATCCGCTTAGTGGCTTTATTAACGAGGGTGACACGTTATCTCAGCTTACCGAAAGAGTGGTCCAAGCCCCATGGCTTCTTCTCCCCCCCTCCCCCGCTTTCCCTTAGGGCCTAGGCCACCCTGTCCCCAGTCCCTCCTCCCTGCCGTGACCACTTTAAAGAGAAAAAGAAAAATGACGACGAAAACGTTGACAAAGAACACCTCGCTCGCATTACCTATTTAAGGGGTTTCTTGTATTAAATGCCTATCTATTCGTTCTTTTAATCTACAGGACAAGTTACGTTAGTGTTGTACTTATTTCTTATATAGTTTACTGGTTTATTCCCCTGTAAGTTTTTTAAACGATTAAGATTATTCCGAGCGAAGTTTAATTGAAAAAGCACAGCGGCGTTCAACGCCAAAGGAGACTCGTAAAAGGGCAGAGCTTTTACGCCCTGACAAATGAGAACGCGCCAATGAATGATTATGGCGGGGCTTGTCGCAGTGGGAGGAATATTGCAATGTGGGCGGAGACGGCACATTCTCTTCTGTGACATACATCACGGCTGGGAAGAAAAAGAAGAAAGAACTAGGATTGATACGAATAAGGAAGGCAGAAGAAGAAAACGCCTCTTGGATTTTATCTGGAAGAGAGAGAGAGAGAGAGAGAGAGAGAGAGAGAGAGAGAGAGAGTGAGGTGGGGCGAGTGCTTGTAAGGTTTATTTTTATTGCCTGAAACTTGATTTCGATTTTAGATTCACTTATATTTTAGTTTGGTCCGTGTCCTGTCGAAGGAAACAAAGTTCAAAGCCTACGAACGGAGAAAATGAAATAACCAAGAACATAAATTAAGGAAAAAGGAATAATAGAAGTGAAGTAGGAACTTAAGTGAATCAGGAGTTTCAAGACGACAGCAGCAAAATGTAGCGCTTTAATGTCTGAAGAGCCGAGACCCCAGACTTGTCAAATTTAGCGGCCACACAGATCGAGAGCGACATACGAGCTCCAGTAAGCTCGAACCACCACCGCCGCCAACTCATTCTCCATCTGCAAGAGGAACCGAAAACCCCTTCAGGAGACAGAAGGGTGCCCTGAGACTCTACCCATCTGACGCCGTAGGATCACCTTTCCTTTTATCCTCTGAGTCGACATGCAACCTGACCCGGGACCCACCGTCAACACGTCAGCCATATGATGATGCACAGTAGAGTGCAAGTGATGAACAGCCAGAAGGCAGTGGTGGACGTAAGCACCGGCGATTAAAAAAGGACTCTCTCTCTTTTATTCCTCCTTGTACCCCGGCCCTTTATGGACAAGACCCTCGAAGAATATATGCTGTGAAGGATTAAAGAATCCTGTGAAGTGCGGAGGCTTTCAGTGCTTTTATTATCTTTTATTTTTCTTCCAGTGGCGGGTTCCTCCTTGACAGTTGGCGTGTACTCTTGAAAAATGAGGGGAATTGATCACGGTGTATAGTGGTGGTGTATTGTTCTTATGAAAATTATGATGTTTATGAAGACTGTTACTAAAATATTGAGCCTGTCAGAATAGTTGTCATACTCTATTGACGTCTTAGTTTCATAGGTGTACCAGAAAATCAATCTGACAATAATATATATATATATATATATATATATATATATATATATATATATATATATATATATGACTGGGAAATATTTTCTATTGAAACAATCCCATCTAATAAAAGGAGCCCATATATATATACATATAGTATATATATATATATATATATATATATATATATATATATATATATATATATATATATATATATATATATATATATATATATATATATATATATATATATATATATATATACTGTATGTATACTATGTTTGTGTGTGCTCATGTATGTATGCATATGACTGGTTAAAATGCTTTATGAAAAATTATAATAAATAATCGTAAACGCCGATGTGCTTCAAGTGTGTTGTAAAAATCTATATTTTGTTTATTTTCTACACATCCTCTAAATTATCTTATACCCTCTGAGGTCAAGATTGCTTTAAGAAAGCGTCTCGTCATTGTCATAAGTTACCTCGAAGGAACAGGAACCCATTTGTGTACTTAGTTTCCTTTTCTTGCAGTCAGTGTAATTACCTCGTAACGCAAAAGTGTTTCAAGACAGCTAAATTATCCAAAACGAAATTAAGCCGTGAGATAAATATAGGCTAATTACTTTGAATAAAAATGTGAATACGCTACATCCCTTTAAGGAGCGCTCTCGAGTTAGAATAATAACTGGGGGAAAATGTACACGGCTTTGTGCGTACACACCGTAACTGCTCGCGGTTTTTCTTTGTCGCTTTTGCTTTCGCTTCTGCAAGGAGAGTGGTGGTGCATTGTTCTTTCTGGATGTTCTGTGGTTTCCTGATCGCGAGGACCTTGGTCGAAGCTGCGTTTGACGCTCTCTACCAGTTCTTTATCGAAGAAACAGAATGCAGCCGGGTCACTCTGTCTGGATGTGTACAAGAATAAAGTGAACGTCAGATAGATAGATAGATAGACAGATAGATGTAATTTTTCCAATGTTTACGTTTTCTCTCTACCATATCTTTATAACCATTGAAAGATATAACCCTGTTTAAAATAGTTTAATATATACAATATATATATATATATATATATATATATATATATATATATATATATATATATATATATATATATATATATATATATATACTGGTACCATAATTGAATTAATGACTGAGTCTAAACAGAGTTGTATCTTTCATTGGTTATAGAAATGTATTTGCTGATTTCGTCTTTTCTGCTTTTTATTATTATCATACTAAGTTATCTCCCTTCTATATTTGCATTTTTATTTGACCTCATTTTGTACTTTTCGTCGCTTAGTAGCTGTACACTGTTGTTTTCTTCTTTGTGTAATCGTGCGAGCAGAGAAACAATCATGCCGTTTATTTTTCTAAGGAAAACGTTGCACATATTTCACATTTATAAATTATTCATTGAAGGAGGACCAAAGCAAAATTGTCTAGTTAACTTTTTATAAATAGCGAAATGATAAGATCGCCGTCGTCCTTCAGTCTTTCGGTTTAAATGTTTCAATTCGTTAGAGACAGTTTATGCCCTGGCAGATGTCGGTATCCTTTTATGTAGCACTGCCCTTATAGTTCAAGCTTAGAAGAAAAAAATGCCCATATCTAGTTGGAATATGTAAGTTAGAAATAGTAAAAAAGTAGAATAATTGGTTTGTAAACCCCATATTTTTTTTCACACTCTTGATAGAAGTGAGATATTATGGTATATGATGAAAAAGTACAAGGGATTACAAGAGGTTTTAATTGTATATAAGCTGTACTTCTTTTAGCATTTTAATTAGGAAAGGGTCTGCGTATGTTTTACCTCAGCATCTGGTTTGTTTTCAATAACCACGGGTGAAAATTTTTCATTTTGCTAAATCTCTTTAGTCTAGGATTTACGTATAAAAGTTGCATGCAGCCATCCAGATTACTGAATACATTCTTAGGTCCTTCCCCTCCCCCTCGTCTCCCGGAGTCCCCAGTCACTCGGCAATCAACAAATATTTCTTGTTGCAGTAAATGTTTTTCATGCGGACACAAAGAAAGATTTAGACACTGATGCCACAGAAGATTCTTTAGAAATACTGGCTTGCAACGAAGTCTTGTTTTTCATCCTTTTGCAAAGGTATTTAGTTATGGAAGGATGCATCGAAATCCGTAAAAGTCATGAAGTCATGAATTTGACTTTAATTTTTTCATTTTTAGACTACTTTTTTCATTTTTAGATTATTTCTTGAAGTAATGACGAGAGTTCAGTATTCATTTCGTACCCATTTTTAACGTAACATGTCACAGTAAATCTGAATGCTTTTGATTTAATTAAAATGGCAAGAACATTACCTGAAGCATTCTGGAGTAGTTCAGGCAATCACGGGACAAACAAATATTCACTTGATCCGTTTGAGGGATTACACAAAAGCAAGTGACGACCACCGTTTTATGGCGAATGATATTCCTTTTGCGACGGCGGTAGGATGTGCGAACGATCGAAGAATTTTCGCGCATATATCAGGAGGGCGCAACTTATTGCCGATGACAAGAGGGAATGATTTGTGACTTTGCGTCGCCATAACCAAAAGTGGAGGTGCCTGTTGAATTTGCCTTCACTTTATGCATTTTATGCATTTGGCTAAATTTGCATTATATATACAGTCTTTGTGTTTGCGCCAGTGCGTTGGTTGGTTTCAATAATATGCTTATTGTTTCGTTTGGTGTCTTTCCGTTGGCTGGTGTAGTTGTAGCTCGTCTAGAAATAGTGCTGTGGATTTATTCCACTTGATGTGCTAATATCTAGTCTCTCGTTCGCTTTTTGTCTCTTTTTCACACATACTCATATGCACACACGCACACACATGTATATATACTGTATATTGTGTGTGTGCATATACATATGTATATATATATATATATATATATATATATATATATATATATATATATATATATATATATATATATATATATATATATATTGGGTGTATTTATGTATATATATGTGCGGGTGCTCGTGTGTTTCTACTTGCCCTAAATCATTCTATACATAACTTAATAAAAGCACAAATAAGTTGTCAAGAGCTGAGGTTTTCAAATTTTAAACAGGAGTATCGGATGCCAAAATTACCCTCTATAAAAGTGGTACCATTGGAGAACGCTAACTTCTTTTTTTTTTCACAAACGCTTCACTGATTTATGTGATGAATTTAGATGTTTGAAGCAGGACGTATTGGACTCACGTTGGCCCTTTGGAATATTCACGGAAAGTCACTAGAAAGTCATAAATTTGTAGCGAAACACTTTGAAGTATGCCGACAGAGAATTGAGGGCGGAATGAAACTGCTGTAAGATACGAGCCAAGTAAAAGGATTTTAAAGAGTTTTCAAACAGAAACCACAATTTCCTTTGAAATTAACAACTGCTAATTGCTCAAGTTGGCATGACAGAACTAATGGTAATGGTTTTAAACGGAACAGTTGCAATGATGATTTTTTTCAGTTAATCCGTACCTTCTCTTTCGTGTGACTTAAAGCGGAAGTTTTAATTATGAAAATAAAGGCAATCACAAGAGTATGATAATAGTCCAATTCATCGATTTCACGACATCTGTTGTTCGTCTTAATGTCTGATGCTTTTTGGAGAATTATGTTGTATGTGTTTTCTCCTTGTGTTCTGTCTTGAGTTCTTGAGCCCATCATTACACGGTTGGAAGAGTAACAGAGTTTTTTATCTATATTTTCCCTCCGAATTATGACTTCGTGTTAATATTTCCACCTGTAGTAACCAAGCTTAGGAATGACCTGTTTTACGCAGCTTGTTCAAATTGCGATGGATATAAGAAATCATAGCATAATTAGGAGGTAATTAGGGGCCTTAAATAATTAATGTAAAAACTTGAAGTACAGTACTGTAGCCAGTGCATGGCCAGTCTCAGTGAAAAACCTCTAAAATTAGACATTCTAAAATGAGAACGTCTAATAAAACACTGAAATAAAAATTTTATTGATATTGAAATATTACCTGACTTTTAATAATAATTGATACAACATCCTTACTAACTATTGTTAAAATAAAATTCAATTTAGCTTCATCCATTTGATCTCTGCTTAGTCGTACTGTTTTTTGAGGTTCACAATATTTCTGTGCACTTACAGTGTCATTTATTTCAATAATTTAGCGCCCCTATTTTTGCATCGGATATGTGGCTGACTGAATCCATGTATGTGGAACATCATTCATGTCTCTTTCGAGAGACAAGCGTTTCTTTTACACGGGGTGCGTTTTAATTGACACTTTACCATTTCCTGATGATGAGGCTTAAATGATTTTAGTTGCAACGATTTTAAAGTGGATACATTTCGTTAAATGTTATTAAGTTTGCGTTGCTTGGCTCTAGTATGTCCTAATAATGTATATAATATATATATATATATATATATATATATATATATATATATATATATATATATATATATATATATATATATATACACACACATATACATGTATATATAATATATGCGGAAACAAATAGCATACAACATCTCTGTATAAGAGAATTACTATGCTCTTCCAGAAGAGAAATAATTCATCTAAAGCAGTGGCGTGCTGTCTAGTGCATTATAAAGTCGAAAGATAAAACGCCTAGCTGTCTAACATTAATGGCATCACTTAAAGGAATTATTGTGGTGCTAAAGTTACATCAGTACAGTATAACAGTTATTTCCGTGTAATCAGGTCTGTCGGTATGGCGCTCCGAAGTAACAGCAGGCTTAAAAAACTGGAAAGTTTTTTATTCCTTTTGATACCAGAAGCCAAACAGGCGACCTTGCATTTCCTTAAAATGCTTCATTTGATAGTGCGTTAGTTTTCTTTTCTTCACTGACTGCGCTTGAACCGATACTAGTGATATTTCTGTGAACAGCAATTCTGTTAGTTTGTAAAATATTGTTTGTAAAATGTTCATACCAAGCCCTCACCATCACTATTAGTGCGGACACTCGTGTTAAAAAGGTTCCACGTCTGGATTCCACATAATGCTGTGTATCGACGTGTTCCTGATGCAAGTAATCAATTCCTGGACTATTAGTACAGGAGCTGGGAGGCTTGTGCGTGACAAAAAGGTCCAGAAAGTTACTATCCATATTTTGATAGAAGGTCATGAGATACATCAATTGAGCAAGGGTAGACATTCTGGATCATGGCAGCAAGTGAGAAAATTAGGGTTAAATGTGAAAGTCGGCACTTTGCAAAAACCTGAATATTTGGGGATGGGGGAAACTTAATTTGGCCTATCTTCCTTAGTTCTGCGTCTTTTCTATAAAATGACCACTCAAGTTTCAAGGTCATGAGGGGTCAAATTATGACGTCACAAGGGCGTAGCCCAAAATCCGGGACCCTGAAAACCAAAAATAACGAAAGGACATGGATATGATTTATTCATATATTCTAAGACTGCAGTAACAGGGTCAGTTTTTAAAACAAATTGTATCAATATATCCCTCTTATTAACCCCTTAGTAGCGATTTGAAATTTGGTAAAAATTTCAAAATTCACAAAAAAGCTGATTTTTTACAGAAGTTTGTTAACATCACCATATGATCATAAATTAAAAAATATCTGGCAATTCCGTTCTTTTTTTCCTATCTTAGAAATTTGAGGACAAATGTAAAGCTGCTTTTACTGTAACCAACAATCTGATTGACTGTTGCTGTGACTTGATGTAGGTCAAGACAAGAAACACCCTTCTAAGGGCACCTAGTGAGATGTGTTTCTACAAACGCCTGAAACCTGGCAATTACAGTAAGGGCAACATGGATAATTGTCTTTTCTACAAGAACAACTCTTAGTTGCACAAATTTTGCATTTGCATGGCATTGGGAAGTCTTCAGGGAGCAGTTGTTGATACTGATTTGGTTTCGTCAGTTCATCATCCTGAATGTAACCGAACTGTGTAGCATCCAAGTTTGGGCCATCAAGGCAATGCAACTGAAGATAAGTATTGTAGAAAGCTCTAAGAATGTGTCCTTCAGTGGCCTGACTAGTAGGAGGCAAGTCAATGATAGTTTTCTTGCTGAAATGGTAGAGGTGGTACCTTAGTTCATCTAATGACTTCAGCGATGACCCTGGTTTGATCACCTGTACTAGATATTCCTCCGTTAGTTGAATATTGATGTTTGTTATGTCCTTGTCAAAGTCACTAAGATAGTTCTCTGGGTTTGCCTTCAGTGCTGCTGATTTAGTACCGAATTTACTGGTTGCATCGCATCCGGTCAGACAATGAAGAGCAGGAAGAATTTTACACAGGGGCTCTCCTATTTCTGTTGCAAGAATATGGACAGGAGGTATCTTGTTGATTTTCCTGTGCCGACTCGCATCCATAGTTCTCGTAATCCATGGCCATGTACCATTTTCCAATAATGCAGTAAGAGAACGAGCACATCAGTGTCATTGGAAAGAACTACTGCCGTGGTGGCTCCATCAACTACAGCATGCAGCAGATAAGGAATCATTCTCACATCTGCTTCCTCAATGTTGATGTCTAAGTCTCGCACCGCTTGCAATGCGTTGTCAATGATGGCCATGCATGGCTCTACGTCGGATTTTCCTGCAATGCCCGTGCCACTAACTACAATGTCTACTCCAGACTTAGGGTTGTTTATAATAAAGTCTTTCAATAGCTGTTGAAGCTTAATTTTGTTGCTAGAGGAAGCCCAGAATGAATCCATGGAGACAGGAATTGGTGTGTCTTTCTTTAAGATGTTGATTTCAATCGGGGCACAGACACTTCTTCTGGCTCTTTCACCCCCCTTTACTGAATCTTCTAAGTATGTATCGAATACATAGTCAATCCTCTTAGCATTCACAGCCATGCGATTCACCATGTCCACAAATGAAATGCAGAGTTCAGCAAATGTAGTAAGTGAGGATGTGCGCAAGTGACGAAGCCATGCCATTACATCAACAATATAGACAGATCCATCTTCTGTCCACCTTGGAGAACTGAGGTAGTCATTGTCTTTTAGTTTAGTCTCCAGCTCAGTGCAGAGCTCACTTTTGTTTGGTTTCACCATGAGACCATCATCATTAAAAAGGTAGGAGGTTGCAATCAAGTCATATTTCAAGAGATGCCCCACATCATAGCCTCTTACTCTTGCAATATCAAAAATCTTTTGAGCCTGAGCAAGTTGTTTCTTTTGATTTTTTGCCTTTATTTCAGCAGTTTTGTCTTTCAAGCGAAGAGTTTTGAATGTTTTCAAGTTATTTCTGTGAATGGTGTCAAAAAGAGACCGACACTTTAAAACGAACCTTTCCGTTCGAAACGTTCTGTAGAGCTCTGCACTGTTGTTCTGGAACTGCAGCAGATCATTTTTAATGTCTTCTGTAGCCACTTCCTGTGTCAAAATATTGTGTAGCTTCTGGTTGGGAGCACTAGTGACAGGATTTTCATTTTCCTTGATGTAAGTGATTATATCATTCACCATTCCATTCAATGCCTTGGTGACAGGGGCTCGAAATTCAGAGCTGAGATGCAGCTCAGTGTTTAGTGTCCCTACACCACTGATATTTCGGAATAGATTGGCCACCGACAACATTTCATGGTATATCATTTCCCACCGGGCGACAAACTGTTTCTGTTTGGTTGAGCCAGTGATGCCTGAAGCACTTTTTTGTGACCTGTTTATTGTTTGTTCGAGGCACATATCAGCGCCAACTGCACAAAACTTTCCATTGGTACGTTTCACTACGAATTTACCCTCCATAAATGCATTATGCACTGTAGGTGCCGTTTCTTGGAGCTTGCGCATGTCTTCCAAGTACAGGGAAGCTCACCTAAGGTAGTTAAGGCGGTCACATGCAGCAAAAAGTGGGAGAACTGCCTGAATGCTATGCAGATGCAGGTTCCAGTTTCCTTCACGGTCTGCTCGGACTAAATCTCTCAGACAGGCTACCATGGTTGTGAACACATTCCAGTAACCAAATGTCTCTGATTGTTGTGCTCTTTTTCCTTTGAAATCATCAAAGTCTTTGGTCATGGCTGTGGATGATTCTATGAATGCCTTAAGTTCCTCCTTGCTGTGCTGCTCATCCATTGAGGAAACAAGGGATTTCAGGTTTTTAAGCCGTGTTAGTTCCTTCATGTATGTGCTAACACCTTTCTGTTTGAAGAACTCGGACCACTGTAACCTTTCTATGGCTTCAGAAAGCAAGAGAAGTCCCTTCAAAGCTCTGGCGTAATGAGTTCCATCCAATACTGACTTGACTACATTCTTACCAAAGGCCCTGGTTTCACTTAGGATAGTGTCTGCACCGCTGCCTTCCAGGTATTTGCCAACAGCACCCATGACCACTTTGATTAGGTGAAAAGAGCCTAGACAAAGCACGATGTCCTTAAATTCATCTTCATGTATTCTATCACCAACACCTTTTACATAGTACAGTGTAATAAGTTCACAGCAGGTGTTCTATAGATTCATTGACATAGCGATGCAATAAAAATGTTTAAACATGAATCCCCTTATAGCCTACTATAGGCCTAACATGTAAAATAAGCAAAAAATGTCTTACCCGTGAGATGCTGGATATGCTGCTATTATATGAAACAAGTAATTTTACATGATATTTCAACTCTTTGATGCAGCAAGAAGGATAATACATTGAAAAAGTGGTTTCTTGTTCAACTTCTTTTCAATTTGTTTAAAAATCAAACAAAAGATGGCAGTATAATCTTCTAAAGCAGAGTTAATCTGGAAAAGAAACATCTCCCAGGCAAATTTTCTGAGGATTGAGCAATAACGGATCATTCACTCTTTAATCAGGTTTTGGGTGTGGCCTACTTCAGAAAATGGTAGCAGCAGCTTTAAATATGTCTTCTAATTTCTAAAAGATCATAAAAAAGAAAGAAATTATCATATATTTCGAAATTCATGATCATATAATGTGTTTAGCAAACTTCTGTAAAAAAATAGATTTTTTTTGTGAAATTTGAAATTTTGACCGAAATTCAAATAGCTACTAAGGGGTTAATAGGGGGGATATCATGATACTTGTTGTTCTAAAAACTGACCCACCTACTGCAGTCTTAGAATATATGAATAAATTATATATATATATCCTTTCATTATCATTTGAGGTTGTTTTTAGTTTTCAGGGTCCCGGATTTTGGGCTACGCCCTTGTGACGTCATAATTTGACCCCTCATGACCTTGAAACCTAACCAAGGAAACTAAAATTAGTTTTATTTTAAAGCCTGTTCCACGAGCTTTATTTTGAGTGGTCATTTTATAGAAAAGACGCAGAACTAAGGAAGATAGGCCAAATTAAGTTTCCCCACCCCAAATATTCGGGTTTTTGCAAAGTGCCGACTTTCACATTTAACCCTAATTTTCTCACTTGCTGCCATGATCCAGAATGTCTACCCTTGCTCAATTGATGTATCTCATGACCCTCTATCAAAATATGGATAGTAACTTTCTGGACCTTTTTGTCACACACGAGCCTTCCAGCTCCAGGACTATATAGAGCCAGAAAGTTTTGCTTGCGAAGCGAGCTTCTCAAACGATGATTTGAAGGGTTCTGTGGAAATGTAATGAAGTAGAATAGTCCCGTTTGTCTTGCATGGCATTCAAAGCCCAGTGCTTAGTCTCTTGTTACCTTTCCTACTCATTAAGACAAATACGAGTTGGTTTTGTTTGACTTTTACTTCCTTTACAAATGATTGTAGTGAATGAAGCTGTTTGAAGGAATCCGTAACAATATTGCTGAGTTTGTGGATAATGATAGGAAGTTTTTAAATAAAATGGAGACTTGCTTGTGGCTCTGGGAAGAATTAAAGTAACGTAGAGGAGACTGACGGAGAAGAAAATGGATGTGAATTCTGATACTGCGGTGAAAGAGATGAATCTGCGTCAAAAATGATAATATTGTCAACGTAATCTAATAGCGTGAAGAAAATTTCGCTAGACTGAGAGGGGGGGGGGAGAGATGATGTTGCCTGTTTGTATGGCAATTGTAAAAACGTATCTCTTAAAATTTGAAGAAGTTTTCACCCAAATTTAGTTAGATTTACTTATTATTTTATACTACTTTTTAAATTACGAGTTGTATAAAGTGCTGTACATTTAACAGAGAGGACTGTCCTTTACCGATCTTTACTTATTCGGTATCTTGATGAAAAGAAACTTTGGTTGAGTGAACGTAATATTTTTTGCATGACATTATTCTTTTTGAAGTGATTTCTTCAAATAGGCTTCTCTAATAAGTATTTTTTTTTGTGAATTTATCAAATCCACTGCAGTAAAAGAAAAACTGTTGGGACTTCCCTAGAATTGTCATCCTTTATATGCATTTTCGGAGAGAGAGAGAGAGAGAGAGAGAGAGAGAGAGAGAGAGAGAGAGAGAGAGAGAGAGAGAGAGAGAGAGAGAGAGAGAGAGAGATACACACTGCTACAAGAATTAGCTGTTTGCCCATGAGTTTGTTCTTGGCTTACAGCAAGAAGTTGTAAATTTCTTTATATATATATATATATATATATATATATATATATATATATATATATATATATATATATATATATATATATATAATTTATGTATATCACACTACACCTATGTAACAAGCATATTTTATTATGCGAACATCAATACTCTGGCCTTGTATAAGGCGTGTACAGCCAATGTTCACAGGAATCCATGATAATTTTGTACGTGAAACCTGTCTTCAAAGGATTAAATAGGTCTCAAACTATTAAAACAATTCGTTTTCAGAACTAGATATTTTTATAGATGTTGTTCAAAGAGAATTGTCAATTTTAATGATATTTCTTTTCTTTTTGCCAGTTTGTGAAAGAAAAACATATTTTTTTGTCTGTATCAAAAGACATTCATTGTATCTTGTACCATGTTATATTAAAAGCAAAAGTGTTGCCGGTGTATAATGTGCAAGTTTGGTAACTATTAACAATTTCGTAACAAATATCTTGGGGTGGTTTTATTTATGAATATTCCCGGCAAGTAATTTACTGTAATACATTTGGTCTATTAAGTAAGTCTTACCCACTGGACTACGTTATAATTTCGACATCATGATGGTGCTCTCATAATTACCAATGAACAGTTACTGTATATGCTCGTCTTCTTAGAAAGATTGGGAACTCCGCCTTGAGAGTCTTTGAAAAATCTGCGCCATAATTGTTGCAAGGAGATATAAACATTCCTATTTAGCTAATGCAACTCTAGCGAAAACTCGTTAATTATAATTACAGAATAAATAGTTTTTTTTAATTTTTTTTTTTTGAGGTGCGGTCCTCCAGAGAGTCTTCCTTTAAGGAGCCTGCGTAGAATCAAACGGGCAACAATAAATAAACTGTCATCCACAATCCAGATGATCTAGTGTAGGTGAATATTGGCCAGGGAAATTTATCTATGGTACAGATAATATTCCCTGGACAAGTTGCGCAGTTTACGTACATTACTCGGCTGTAATAAAAAAGAATAGAAGCAGAAAATAATCACTAAAACTAACAGCAACAGAACATTAGCGTCCAGTGTTGAGTATTTTCATTTATAATGAGCAACAAACTGGGGATTACGTTTGTATCGCAACATGAGTCATCCATTTGGGGAAACTTCAGTACGTCCATTCTTAGGCATACAGTGACGTCACAAATCCTCTGTTTAGTTAAGTATACCTTAGTTTAACCAGACCACTTAGCAGATTAACAGCTCTCCTAGGGCTGGCCCGAAGGATTAGATTTATTTTACGTGGCTAAGAACCAAATGGTTACTTAGCAACGGGGCCTACAGCTTATTGTAGAATCCGAACCACATTATAGCGAGAAATGAATTTCTATCACCAGAAATAAATTTCTCCAATTCTTCATTGGCCGGTCGGATAATCGTACACGGGCCCAGCAGAGTGCTAGCCGAGAACGATGCCTACCCGTCCAATGAGGAACTACGAATCCTCCGTGGAATCCAGTCGTGAACATACGTAGGGATCAGTATAACATACTGTCATTGCAAGCAGATTTTGGCGTCCATATTAGCATTGTTACAAGCAAAGCAGAAACAAATAATTTCACTCTGATGAAAAAATTGTTGTCATTTTTTAATGAGATGAGCATGAATGGAGAATGCAGAGATGATAAAAAGGGGGATGCACTATACTAGGCACATGAAGATGTTCAACTGCATCTTTTGTGAAGTTGTAAAGCAGGCTGTTTCATTTTGATTAAACTGAAGGCATTAAGTGTTATTAGTAAAAATATAAAAAGAAGACGTACTTTGACTTTTGTTGTGGTGTATGACGTGGGATCTGCCAATATTGTGTACGGAAAGAATGTAAAATTGATTATGTTAAAATAAAAATAATAAAAAATACGAAGGCTTTTGTGTTATCAGATTTTCAACGCTGTATAAAACTAAGTAAAAATAATTTCACTGGCCAATGTTTTTTTCTTTTTGTAAATTAGTTTATAGTTATGAAATGCAGGTGAATGTGTGTGTGTGGAGAACAAAGACAACACGTTAAACCAGCAGTATGACAGTTATAAAGGTCAGGTGCTCATTCACTGAAACATTTTTAAGAAGAGGGACTATTAGAATGTGATATTTTGAATTTTTCGTACATTTATTGATATTTTGCTGAGAGACCAATGCGTTCGATATTGACAAAGATAAACTAACAAGTACATTGCTTGTGGCAGTCAATGTTACGAGTGCTGTGAGAGTTAAAAGTCCCAGAACAAGTGTTCTTAAGTTGCAGGAACGCATATTTTTTTATCATGCGAGCTATTCATTGCCTTGTGTGATATACTGAAAGTTCCACACAGTCTCGACTACGTACTGACGCAAATATCAAATCAGGATTCTCTTGGGCATTTTTCAGAGGGAGTTAGCATTAGGAATGTGTTTGCCTATGAAAATGTTTGGAAATCTTGGTTTTGATTTAGAAATAAATGCTTTGAATGGGTATGAAAACTTTCGAATATGAGCAGTGAAATAAAACTCTGAGAGTGAGAGGAGAGGCACATAAATATACTAGTGGATGAATAAAGTCAAAATATGTCTATGGACTATCTCGTAGGAAATGTAAATAAAGAAATTGGATCTCAGGCTGATTCATAGACAGAATGTATTAGTAAAGGAGAGTTACGTGTACTCATAGTCAGTTTTTCCATCAGTTGTAAAGAGGAAGATCTTTTTCAGAAAGTCGTCCTTCTGAAATTAAACAATTTGGGGTAAGTAGCCTTATGCGCTAATAAGGGATTTTGCTAGGATATTTTTATATTTTTGGAATCTTCAAACTTTAGCAAAGAATACTAAATGGCAAAATCAGGCACATAGGGGAAAATTGGGAAAACTGAGCTTACTTTTTAATAAATTAGTGTTTCAAAGGCTTATAAAATTCTATTTATCAAGTGCAGTTTCATAATTTCCCCTTGCAGATAACAACTGAAAACCTCATCCATTTAGCGTTTGTCTATCAGTGTACAGAAAGAAATATGAATCATGAAAAAGTAATTTTCTCTCTCTCTCTCTCTCTCTCTCTCTCTCTCTCTCTCTCTCTCTCTCTCTCTCTCGTTAAGACTGGGAAGGAAAGAAAGAACATAAATGAACATGGTTATTTTGTAGGACCACGGTCAGAGGCAACCGTGGAATCAGTTACTTAGATGCCCAAGCAAAGATTCATTTGGAACTCTTTGGCTAATACGTTTTCCTTTCCAGACCGTGGTCGACTTTATACCAAGCTCTGAACCAGGGCATAAAAGGTGGGGGAAAATCAAATAAGAAATTTGGAAATTTCAATAAATACTTTATTGCGGAAGAACAAGTTATTTTAGCATGTTCTAATGATTTTTAAAAGGCGTCAAGAGACATTACCTGTCAAATTGATTGCAAATAATTTCGTTATTTTCGTTACGTATGGCGAGATTATGTTTACTTACCCATCTCTGTGTCTCTCCTTAGAGTGTTTTTATTGCTTGAGAAATATATGACTGCTCTCTCTCTCCTCTCCCCTCCCTTCCCCTACTCCAAGGCGCACACATGAATGCCAAGGTCAAGCCTTGGGGCGAAGAACACGGGTTTTAATTAATGGGTCAATAATTTTTCTCCCCTTTGGATTGCATGATCCACTCCTTGAGAATATCCATTATGTTGTATAATCACCCGTTACTGGTCGGGAGCTGCATACAAACAACAGCATTACGGCTCTTGATCAAAATAATACCGTTAATTATATTAATTAGATTCCAGACGGCGGGATTAAATAATGCTTCCGCCGAGACGGACTTCAGTCGTGAAGGCATTTTCTGCTTTACATCACTTGCGTTGTGATACAACTCGTCTTCTTGAGGCTTGAAGCTTGGAACTCTCTCCTCATATTTACGCAGTTATTAGATATGTGTGATTTTGTATCTGAGGAACCAGAGTAGCTTTACAATGGTAGAGGTTCACACTGGCATATCGAACTAAGCGGTCTGCCTATGAACAAGGGCGGGATCTCTCTTTCAGAAGCCTCTCCTTTTGAGAGAACAAACGTAATCCTGATTCTCTCTCTCTCTCTCTCTCTCTCTCTCTCTCTCTCTCTCTCTCTCTCTCTCTCTCTCTCTCTCTCCCCGCTTGCATACAACTTACATACACATGTGTGTGCGTGCGCGCGTGTAATAAAATCGCTCGAGACGCGTGATGAAAATATACTGCAGATTTTATACTCGTGCATGCATGTGTGCGTTCATGCGCATGTGCGCCATTTCAGAATGAATGAACATTCACACAGAAAAGTTAAGAAGCCGTGACTTACAAAGGAAGCTTTCACAAAACAGAATGTTCACGTGTAAGAAAAGAAAACAATTAAAACAAAATTAAGATTTTAATCAGCAGATAAATGAACATACGGGGAACCTGCGTTGTAGTTCAAGTGCAAATGACACTTATTGTTAACTTAGCTGTAAGGTGCGCTGGAATCATTTTGAAGAAATCTGGATTCCTACCCATTGTCAAAATTGTTTTTGTTTTACTCTTTTGCTTCTGCAGGACATTAGAAGTACGTTATTTTGTTTTGTAGGCAAAATGGATCAAAAGATGCAAGTGTTTAGATTCAGTGTTTAAATGCTTAAGCGTCAGCCCTTCAGCATAAAATTTGTACGTCTGCACTTAAAGAACCCCACGGTAAGGGTTCTGTATAGCATAATTTCAGCTTAAGTACTAAGGTATATTGGTATATTGGATGTTTTTTTCTCATTTTCCTAGAAGGAAAAACATATCTGAGATGTACTGCAGTGTGAGATATCAGGAAGATCACCATCTAAAGAATATTTAGCCTGAGATCACCCATGATGTAGGTTTGCTTAGCCCTTTTGAGAAATTAGTTTCCTTTCAATAATGAATACGGGAGAGACAGTTCAAAGATGGAAGATTTGACATTTCTCCATGCAGTTTGATTTTCAAATTATTGTCAGTTTCTCTCAGAAAGTATGTAAACATTGTCTGCTTCCTGGTGACTCTGACTGCTACATCAGCTGAGAGAACAGTGGGATGAGATTCAAAAGAACCTCTTATGTTTCTGAGATCTCCCCAGTATGATAGGTTGGTCTAGGACGGTAGCGCTGGCAAACATTCTCCTCTCTTTATGGTGATTGATTTTAGTGTTATAAAGCAGCATACTTTCATCCGCAAATTTTGTACTAACAGTACAAGTTTAAAGTTCGATGTTACTGCTGTTTAATTTTGACTCCGTCCAGAGAGTCCAAGTTGATTACTTGACAGAGATATAGGAAATAAAGAATTGACAACGTGATCAAATTATTTTGATTTCTAATTCCGGCGTGAGGTTTAATTTCACAGAAAAGGTTTTGGAACGAAGATTTGAAATTCTTTTATTCTTTGAATACAATAAATACTTGAGGAATGCATTCTAAAAACATAATCATGAAGTATGACGATGAGGAAAACAGAATGTTATGAGTATGATAATTAATCTTGTAGGAAAATAATGAATGCTCTGTCAAGTTTTATTCTGTGCTGGCTCGAACAATTTGCAAATAGAGTTATCGTTAAAAGGAAAAGGTGAATAAAGGTTGAAGCGTGAGCTGAGCTGACCACAGACTGAGGAAAACAAACATGTTTGCAAGAGGGACGTATAAAAATCTTACGAAGTCATGGTTATTTTATCGAAATATCTCAAGAATTCTTGTGGCATAGGATCACGGTGAGTGGACTTAGGGAGAACTTGCTGTGGATAACAAAGAATCTTTGAACTCATTAGTGGTCATGGAAAGGCTGGAATATATGAGGCGAATGAATGAACTTTTACAAAGTGACATAACTTCATTTCTTTTGAATATCCTTCCTCCAGTAGCTATAACTGTGCGTTTTGAATGAATCATTATTTCAAATACAACTTTCCTGTAATATTGACATAATATACGTCATTTTAAACGTTTAAGAATAAAGAACTTTTAGATACTATTCTATAACGAGTGGAAATATGCTACCTCGGACTTTAACATTGAGTAACGCCAACAAATTCGAAGATAGAACACTGAAATTCGAAAAGCAAAAAGACTAAGATCGAGGGAAATAAAGCTTTAAAACGAATAAATACACAAATAATTCTGACCGGAAAATTTCGCTAAATGGACTACCTTAACATTTTTGCTAATATAATTCAATATAAATTTTATTGGACATGGTTTAGGAGATTCCCAGTTATGGAAAAGTTTAGTTATTATTAAATACATTATCCTAGAAAAGGGCGAAAATAATTAACTTTGCTGAAAACTAGGTGGAATTCGCCTTCGATTTTCCTTTTTATTCGATTTACAGCCATTAATCAGTAGGATCCTACTTGTGGACACGGTCCCAGCTTAGCTTAGCCTCGACTCCTTCATCACTGGAAATGAATCTTATTAGTGATTGCCTCAACTCCTAAGGGTCTGATTCTCGTGCAAAAATTACCCTGTAACTAAAATATTCCACTGGATGTAGAAAGTTATAAAAAGCATTGGTACACTTTTACTTCTTTGATTTTTGCCTGTTTCAAATTGCCTGCGTAGACAGTAGTATGTTAGAGGTCGTACTTTTTCTCAGCCAAATATTATATAATTCATTTTTTCACGTCTCAAATAATTGGATACAAACTCTCCGCTCTGCGTCAGGTCGTGCTCGTTTTAAGTGAGCTTTTTGGCAAATGATACTGAGGAGACCGGATGCAAGTACATGGCTTAAAGTGGGCGTTGGTACTGAGAGGCTGAGCGTTAAAAGTGAAATTAAATCTTGAGGTTATTGCGTGCGACTAATGTCTGTACCAAGATCTTGGTCTGTACTGTATCGTAAAAAATGCAGTACATTATACGGATATATTCGGGCTCCTCTAACTGTATTTACTTGAATGAAGAATTTAGCTGTTATTGCAACAATAGTACTGGTAAGGTTTCTCAATACTTCGACGTTGTTTTCCATGAGATTTCCCCACCTTGCTTCTTGCAAGTTCAGCAAGTGAGAGGGACTCTCCCTTTGTCACTGCAAGGGAGCCGGGGAGATTACGACGGAAGTATGCTACATCTCTAATGACATGTCTGATCCCTCCTTCTTGGCACGTCTGATAATCATCATTTTAAGTGTATCTCCATGATACAAGGCTCTCTTTTTCTCCCTCCCGCTTTTTGGATGTGTCATTACGCGGTTTTTATGCAAATTTTGAGGGAGGCTAATATTCAGCGGCTTTTGCACGGAAGTAAGAGCGAGCCGTTGCCCGTAAGCATTGCAATTTTCTGAAAGTAGTACCCTTCTTTGGTCATAACTATCATTACCTGTCGGACAATAAACTTTGACTTCTCTCTCTCTCTCTCTCTCTCTCTCTCTCTCTCTCTCTCTCTCTCTCTCTCTCTCTCTCTCTCTCTCTGAAATACACTTCACTGTAAAATTGGTTCTGTGTCAATTAAAAGTATATAGTATAGTCCTGTGCATATTGTGAGATGTTCGTGGCAGTTTTTACTGGTTTTTTGGCACAATGAAGAAAATCATTTTCATCTTTTGCATCAAACGAATAGATTTACGCTCCATCAAATTCGCTCGAGCTACTTCACTTAAGTTTAGAACTTTCAAAATTTTATTTATTCAGGAGTCAATCTATGGCCGTTCTCTAGCTAAGATTCGACTCCCACTGAGTAAGGGACGTGTTCGAAAAGGGCTGTATTGTACTTTCTGGAGGTCTTCTGGCATTTGGTATTCTTACCCGGGCATTTCATGTTTTATGGATAGAATAAAGTTATAGATTAGACGCTAAAATATCTGTAATTTTTCACATTTTATTTTCCACCCCTCACCCCCCCCTTCCTATTGGGGCTGAACTTGGACTTAAAGGGCGTCAGGAGTGTCACTATTCATCTCAGCCACCTCGAAAACTATGGATTAGACGCTAACATCTTTTGTTTTCGGTTATTTTTACATGGTCCTCCTTCCCACCCCTTTTGGTGCCGGTGATGTCTTACCCCCACAGTATTCTTTTCCAGATAGTAAATCATGTGAATATCATATGAATACTGAAATGGGGTATTATAAACCCATAAAAATTTATTTAGTTACCAAGTCTACGGGCAGAACCAGACCTGTTTTAGGGAAGCCCTTCCCACCCCAACCCCCTTTGGTGCCCTTTGGTGCTAGTGATGTCATACCTCCACTGTATTCTTTCCCAAATAGTAAGTCATATGTATACCAAGTGTGGTTGAAATTGCTCAATGCATTTCAGAGTTATGCTGGAACATATACACACACACAAACACACACATACATACATGCATCCATTTATATATATATATATATATATATATATATATATATATATATATATATATATATATATATATATATATACATATATACATATATACATATATACATATATATATATATATATATATATATATATATATATATATATATATATATATATATATATATATATATATATATATATATATATATATATATATATATATATATATATATATATATATATATATATATTAGCTGACTAACCAGGACAACCCAGGACAACTCTGAGTGACAACCTAAGCTCTCTCTCTCTCTCTCTCTCTCTCTCTCTCTCTCTCTCTCTCTCTCTCTCAAGATAGTTGCTTCAGTTACATTGCCCAGCATTTTTGACATTTTATATTTCACCCCTTCTCAACCCCCCTTTCCTATCTGGGCTGAACTTGGACTTTAAGGGCTTCGGGAGTGTCACGATTTGTCTCAGTAACTTTGAAAACTGTGGACAGGCCAATAATATTTGTCGGTTTCGGTTATCTTTACATGTCACCCCCTTCCCAACCCCAACTCCCTTTGGTGCTAGTGATGTCTTACCCCACAGTATTCTTTTCCAGATAGTAAGCCATATGTATACTGAAATGAGGTATGATAAATTTGTAGAGTTTATTTACTTACTAAGTCTGCGGGCAGAACCAGCCCCATTTCAGGGATGCCCTTCCCACCCCCAACCCCCTTTTGTGCCCTCCACCCCCAACCCCCTTTTGTGCCCTTTGGTGCTAGTGATGTCTTACCCCACACAGTATTCTTTTCCAGATAGTAAGTCATATGTATACCAAGTTTGGTTGAAATTGCTCGATGTGTTTCAGAGTAATGCTGGAACACACACATACATACATCCATTTATATATATATATATATATATATATATATATATATATATATATATATATATATATATATATATATATATATATACTGTATATACATATACATAATATATATATTCACAAAGTATTATTGGCAAAGATATGGTGCTGCACCTCAAAACACTACATAGAGATACAATAGTTCATGCCATTTTTATTCTCTCCAAACTTTATGAATAAAGGGATAAGGAAAAAACAAATATGTTAGGAAAAAGGTCAGAAGCTTCCTGGCTCCAGATCAAGGGAAAATTTTGTATATTATTTTCGCAACCACGATTTATCACATCTGAAATCAAAACGAAGCATAAGCTTGTAGGTAATTATGCATAAGAGAGATTGATCAGACTTTGATGAATATCAATTCTTGATTATGATCTAGATTCTAGGTCATGCTTGGCATCGTGTGTCTGGATCTTAGATCCAGAAGTAAGATAAAATGTAAAATTTAATTGGGCGATTTTAAATAAGTTTAGAATATTTTCTATTTTTGTTTTACAACGAAGACAGGATCTTTTGAATTTTCCTTGAAAATGCCTCTGTGAATATTCAAGTTGTATTTTGCTCGGTTTAACTCACCATAACTGAGGCCAGTTAGGCCTGTGCAAAGGACAGAACCCTCAGTTCTTGCCTAGGAGGTGTCCTTTCATAAGGGAGCACTGCCATTCAGAGAAAACTTTTATTTGTAACTTTACGAATGTAAGCTTTATTTACCATATCAAACAACAAATTCGGATCAGGTGGATTTAGTCATCTGACGCTGACAGAGGTAAACACGCTACAAAGTGCCTTCTTTCCATTGGGAAGTATATATATATATATATATATATATATATATATATATATATATATATATATATATATATATATATATATATATATATATATATATATATATATATATATATATATATATATATATATATAATAACAGTATCAATAACAAGCATATAAGCAATGAAAATATTAAGGGTTGAAGCAATAATTTTAGTCATCCCTTCCCTTTCCAGTGGATTCAAACGCTATGATTAAATGAAAACTATCTTCTTTTTTTCGTCTTATTCGTAGACTTGGTGCGTTTCTCTGTGAAGAATTTAAACTTTATAATTGCATATTACTCTTCTAGCAATTTTCGGTATTTAACCTTTCAGAATAACCTTTCCCCACCGTTCATGCACATGGCAATTTTTTTCTTTCTACACAAGACTCGCCTTACTTGGGATGGTGATTATAGGTGTTTTACGTATTTATTGTAGTTTTATCATATGAATTCATGGATCAGTAAATGAGATTCTATATGATCTCAAGTTTCCAGAGCCACACTCCTGGAAATGTCTGTGCAACTTTATTCAAGTAATTTTTAAGTCTTTACAGAATATTCCCTGCTTCTCGAAACTGAAATATCTCCAGTCTTTTATTGATTTGTGCGTTACATAAAATACTTCTACGCTCTTTAACCCTTTTGGGTCACCTCAAAACCACAAATATTAGATTGTGACGTAGGCGTAATTTTTCTCATCATTTGTTATTTTTCTTGTACATTTAATCTTACTAACATTGAAATGCATCGTGACAAGAAATTTCTGGTTGGACAGTACTTTGGACAATGCTTTGAATAATATTTTTTGCAAATGGATAAAAGTTCTGAGAAATCTGGCATATTTCTCTTTTTAGTGTTTTTTTTTTTATTAATTAAGGAGATCTGGAACATAACAGGAAAGAGTATATGGTTACTAGACTTGAACTAGCAGTTCTTGTTTTGTGGGTGGAATTATTAAACTATAATTTAGTTTTGCTGTTATTTATCAATCAAAGAAGTTGTGAGTCAAGTTGTCATCCGCATGTCTAAGAGAGTATCTTATGAACGCCAGAGCACAATTTCATAAACATAGCAAGCATAGGCTTTACGTGGACTTATCGAGACGGTAAAATTTTTGGGAAAATCGGTTTGAAATTGACACTGTTTGCCGCAAAAATTTCCACCTGCATTACAATAGATTTTTGCCACATAAGTGCTTCAGGGTTGTCTACATATAATATCCTTTTTGTGTTGCAGTTTATTTGTATGGGTTCAGTTATTAACACTTCAGTGGCCTTGGAGGAGGCATGCTCCCTACTGAGTGCTCTTTGCTCTTGCTCTTATCATTACCTTCATCATCACAATGATTTTACTACAGTTATTTTCAACTACTGTTGTCGTCATTTGAGGAAAAGTTTTAATCTCATTAGACGACATATCTTACAATATAATACCATGGCAAATTTTGGGTGAAATACTGAATGATTCTTTGTCGAATAAAAAATATGGTTCAAGAAGTGTGTTTGTTTCTGAGTCGTTTTCTTTTGAACAATGAAAAACGAAATGGAATTGTGCATGATTGAACATATTCTGGAGTAAACATTTTTTAGACTTCTTTATCCATGTTTTAGCGTCACTTCTATCGGGAGAAATTTACTCTGAAGACACCTTTACGAATTTCTTTCAGTATGCGATTATGTGGGATGACATAAGGTGCATAACCCTAATATTTCTATTACCAGAAATAAGTTCCTCTTAATTCTTCATTGGCCGGTCGGAGAGTCGAACGCTGGGCCAACAGCGTGCTAGCAGAGAGCTCTACCCACCCATCCAATGAAGAACTTTATCAAGACAAAAACCGTATATATATGGATACGAAGGACGGAAGAACGAGGAAATGCGAATACGTTTCATAAAATAACCGACCCTTGTTGCGCTAGGCCTACTGTTCTCCAAGATCAACGGATCTCTGATGCTGCTCGTTTAAACCCCAGACAATAAACTTCAAGTAGACGTACAACCATTCATAAACAACATATATATATATATATATATATATATATATATATATATATATATATATATATATATATATAGAGAGAGAGAGAGAGAGAGAGAGAGAGAGAGAGAGAGAGAGAGAGAGAGAGAGAGATTTAATTGGTAAGTTGTTTAGTTACCTTAGAACTAACGTAGGTAATTTTCTTTGTTTTATACGGTTAAAAACATGTATTTGTTTTTTATCTAGTTGTTATTTAACCAAAATATCCTAAAATGAAAATAAATAATTCACCATAATACACTTTATGAAAAGCTTTATTCATAATAATATGCACATAACATTTGACGTCAGCCACAATTATAATTGTTAGAAGGGTAAGAGAGTGCTCTTATAGACGCGTTTTCAATTGTCGTGTGGATGAAAATAGTAATTATTACAAATGCTGATAGCCTTTTAAGTATAATAGTAATATCTTTTAATCTAGTAAGATAATGTCACAGTATTGTAGTAAAATAACAGATATAGCTGGAAATTGAAAAACTGGAAATTCCTAAAATACTGCAACCATAAGCCATTGCGTGAGTTGTGCGCTTTCACGAGAAGTTGCCAGACAACGCTTTTATTGGCAACTGTCCGAAGTATTTTGAGGAGCGTAGCAGAATTATTTTGAGTGAGCTGACTTTATTTTGGCGAGGCAAAGGCGTTCCGTGCATGAAGTTCAGCTTATTAGCGTGATATTTTAAGTATTTATGAAGAGCGTGAATTGAACGATAGAACTAACGTATTTATTTTGATTAATCTGTGTGTGTGTGTGTGTGTGTGTGTTTATGTGTGTGCGCCCGCGCTAGTGTAAACAAATATGTAAACGTATATACGTACGGAGGGAGAGATAATTTTAACACCTCGGTGAGCGTGAAAGCTTCAACGTGCATCATAGCCATTTTCTAGTCAAAAGTAAAAAAAAAAAAAATGGTATGGGTTATTTCTTTTTGCTTCAACGCGCCATTTGAATTTCAGAAAAAACAGTTTTTATAAACTTTGTTGTTTATTTCAAATGTTCCTTTTAAGTAAGGTGAGACTCGATTGATTTTCGAAGATTGCACTTTACAAAGCAAGGCGTCGGACATATAATGGGACATTTTGTTTCGTCATTATTACATAGTTTTTTCGTTGTTAAAGAATGCTTCCATTACATGCGGCATGTTTAGTAAATGTAATTTGAGCTTTGTTGCCAAAAAGCTTCCTCTACATCGTTTAGTCCTATTACTGGCTCATGTGATTGTTGTTGTTGTTTCTCGTTGAATGAAAGAACAATCCGGAAGCACCTTCTGTTACCCGTCCCCCTAAAGGTAGAATACCCAGAGGTGTTTACACGTTGTCTCTCGAGTGTTTGTGCATCGTTTAATGATCATAAAGAATGGCGAAGGGCCATTAGGCAGGCAGTGCAGGAGCTGCAATGACTGACATTGTTATGATTTATTTTCTATTTTGGACTGTTCTTTCCATGCAAAGTATAGGTATCTATGTATCTGGGATAAGCGTTTAATTCGTTTAGAACGGGAATTTGCAAATCCGTCTTGCTTTCACGTCTAACCAGTGGCTTTGTTTATGTGGCCTGTATTTTTTCTTTAATGATTAGTTATTACTTTGTTTGTGCTCATGTAAGTGATATTTTTTATCCCTATGTGTATTCAAAATACAAAACCTTCAGGTCGTTTATGGCTGCACGGTATTACTTATTATTGTTTCCAGAGGTTACTAGTAAATTCAAGTGTATGTTTACATTTTGAGTCGTGGTGATAATGAAAATAGATTCGCCAAGCGCAACAGTAAAAGACAGTTATTCAGGTGTCAAGTTAACACTGCCTCTGACTTATGTTTTTTGTAATTTATGTCAAGAGTTTTTGTTTCTGCACTGTTCTCCGCGAATATTGTTGCAGATGTGTCTATTACAATAATACGGTGTTTTGTTGCAATATTCTTTCGACTGACGCTTCTTGGAGTACATCGAAAATAATCGAACAGTTACGGTGTTTCTCAAATCTTTTAATAAAAGTAAGAGTATTGACGAGGGGAAATTATGTAAATTAGCCAATCACAAGTATTATACAGACCAATTTCCAGAGCCTACTTATTGGCGTCAACCCGGCAAAGAAAAAGTGTTATTGGTTATCGGTGCGTGTATGTCAATTGACGCTTCTGGAGCCCATTTACAAGAAGTCAAAGGCATCGGAGGGTTTCATGCGCAGCCATTGAAAGCATTAGTATAATTACAGTTACACTTTACGGTTCGTGTTGTTGACTGCAACTGAGTGATGGAAGTGCATGCTATCATTCACCGGATGATTACAGGGATCACAGGCCAGCCAGCATAATCAACCCTGGCACACCTAGCAGGTGATGACAGCATGATTGCAATCCCCAAGTCATGACTCTGTCTCTTACGACTCTTTGCCTCTCTTTCCTCCTCTTCATCATCATCATCATTTTTTCCGTCCCTCGTTTTTTTTTCTTCGTTATCCTGCGTTTTCTATCTGAGTTTCTTTATTTTAACCTCGAGGCTTCGTATCCTGCCGCATCTCTGTCACGCCTTGGTTCATTTTGCTTGCGGTCATGATTCGTTGCCTCTGATGTGTTTTGTTTTGGTGTTCAGTTTGTAATTATATGTATATGTATATATATGTATATATATATATATATATATATATATATATATATATATATATATATATATATATATATATATATATATATATATATATATATATATATGTATATTTACACACACATATATACAGTATATATATACATGTATATATATCTACGAATACACATATATAAATATATATTATATATATATATAATACATATATATATATATATATATATATATATATATATATATATATATATATATATATACACATATACCAAAAATCAAATTTCCCCCGTTTTTAATGGATTATGTTAGAAGTGCACGGCCCTCGTGTTCTTTCAAACAAGTGTTTCTTTTGTAAGCGATGTGGTTGCTAGCCCCATGTCCTGTTTCTTGGCCAAAGCAGATGCTAGCTCAAGATCATGATTGCTGGGAATGAGTTCGCTCCTAGCATGTCGCTCTCAGTTCACCCAACAGCTGCTATGGCCAAAAACAGGACATGGGGCTAGTAACTACATCCCTTATAAAGAAACACTTGTTTGAAGGAACGAGGGCCGTGATTTGTGTGTGTGTGTATATATATATATATATATATATATATATATATATATATATATATATATATTTTTATAAATATTTACGCTGTTCGCCCTCGAACATTTAGGGATAGAAATATCAGCCTGACTGAGACAGGGAAATTGCTTTGTCCCACGCTAGTGCGTCTTCAGTTCAAACCTTAACGTCCGTTGGAGAACAGGATAGGTAAGTTAGGCCTTTACCCTATAGGAAAATTTCCCTATCAGCCTTAAGAATAGGTGGTCCTAAGGTCCCTTTTTCCTTCCTACCTGTCTCTTGGCGAATGTTTTTAACAAGAACGTGGACCTGGGGTGACTGTTTTTGACCTAGGCTCGGTCAGAGAACTTCAGAGAGAACCAAGCTTTCGGAGAGATAACACGTCCAGTTGGACCTCTTCCCCCTTTCTTTGTCTATTATTCTATTAGTGAAGTGAAGAAACAATTGCAAGAACTCCACGTCGGTCGTTGATGCACACAACGTTCGTCCCTAAGGTAAAGTCGCTTTTTTTCAAAACTTCGCCCATTCTTTTATCCTTTGTTTTCTGTATTTCAAATTTCCTTTGTTCCCCTTCAGCCACCACTTACGGTATATGTGTTCACGAAGTCTAGATTAAGTCAAATTATTATGTTGTTAGCTTCAACCCCGTTATTCCAGTAAACTACCTAGGATTTAGGGTAAGCAAAATCAGGTTAAATCTCGATGTTTTGTATGCCTCGCGTCCGAATGTTTGGAAGAACCGTTGCGTTTAAAATCAAATTCATCTCAAATATTCTTTGTTAAGGTTAATAACCCTTAACTGGCGACCTTTATAATTAACGTCTGTCTTTGAGGTTAACTTTTGGCTTCAAGTGGCAGGTTACGTGTAATCTTGGTTTGCAGGGCCGTAAAAATTACGTAAATTGAATAATACATGATCAACCAAGACTCTCACACGTAACAATATATATATATATATATATATATATATATATATATATATATATATATATATATATATATATATATATATATATATATATATATATATATATACATATACACTTGTGTATATATGAATCAGATATATATACATATATAAATGTATAATTTTGCATATATTCACATGTATATAAATATATATACACATACTCATACTATATATATATATATATATATATATATATATATATATATATATATATAAAACATATATACATAAATATATACTAAGCAACAAATATAACTTAATATCAAGTTCACTTTCCCGTAGCAGAAACCCAAGGATAATTATAATTGGCATGAGCATCTGTCATCCCGCCAAATGAATAAAAGGACTGCCTATCATTAACTAAACCGGGTCTGAATCCTGGCTGGGGCAGATCCATGTATCATTTATAAACTCGAGTACAAAGTATTCCTACGATAAAGTAAATTCGATCTAAATACCATCGCGACCTTTATATATATATATATATATATATATATATATATATATATATATATATATATATATATATATATATATATATATATATATATATATATATATATATATATATATATATTCGCTCGACCACGGTTGGTTGGACGTAAGAGTGATCTTTTAAAAAACTTATATATTTTGTCATATTTATGTTTTTTATATATAATTTTCATATGTCTCGGTAGGTTTGACCCTTTTGTTAACACAGTTTGTTAACACCTAATCTAGAATACTGTTTAGGATTACAGGTTACTGGTAAATTTATTTTGTTTCTGGTTTCTTTTCTCATGCGTCTGCCTAAAGTTGAAGATGAGTAAATGACTGGAAATAATCATTGCAGTGGTATTTTTCTCCATGAAGGGGGAACTAGAACTGAATAACCAAATTTTAGTTGAAAGAACGTTTGTGCCAGATCCACCTAGTAATGAAACATTTGTGTAGAGAGAAAGAGCATGTTAGAAATGTGTACCACTATTTCAATAAGGTAAAATGCTTGCAGGTGGGCAGAATTCTTTTCAACCATTAGTATGTTTTGAGCCAACTAGAAACGTAATTTTTTCTATTTATTTATTCTTTTGCATATGCTTGCTTTTCCTTTTAATTGGTGTTTTTATATTTTTATGAGTATGATATCCGAAAATGTACTTATCATATTTACTGAACAATATCATTATGTATTCATATGGACATGTTCCTCTTCTCCTCAGCAAATCACCAACGACAGTAGCATCATTAATAATAATAATAATAATAATAATAATAATAATAATAATAATAATGTTTTTCGTTGTTGGTCAGGTCGCGTGTGATGTATTAAGGCTTCCATGATTTTAACCTTCGTAACTGGTCGTGGAATGCCAACCCTCCTTAAGGCTACGCAGGTCATTATTCGAGGCGCCACTTAAAGAAAAGCAAGGCGGAGCATATTTGAGATCCCTAGGCCTAATAATACTTATACCTCCACCACCACCGCCGCAGCGAGTAATTACAAAAGCAGTGTCGTGTTTGCATGAAAAATGTTATTGTTTACTGCCATTATCTTGAGGTTGATGTAAGAGGCATTAATAACATACTCGCGGAGATTAAAGTCCTCGAGTTATTTCGACAGATAAATTGTACGGTAATGTGACAGAGCCTCTCCTTCCGCTTAAAGGCTTTTGTGAATTCAAAGACGTAAATCTGTCTCATTTAAATCCGGAGAATCGAATGAAAGGAACCGCTGAGTTGAGAAAAGGATTAAAGAGACTGCGAGGGTCCTTAGTCACTGAAGAGAAAAGGGAGTCCTATCATGCCATGGGGAATTATTTTGAGGAGTTACAGGTACTTTTTGTGCGGTTGTTCCCTCTTATGGTTTATTGACTTAGCCTTGTTGCTCTTAAGATAGTCTGACCTCCCTTTTTGTATTGTATACAAAGGCTGGAGATTACGGATGTCATTTTTATAGACTTCCATTGATTTGCAACTCAGTTTGAAATTTTCCTAATTGTCTATGAGCTACTATAGTTTTCCAGATAATGATTTTCAAGATGCTCATATTCCTCCAGTATGTCAGTTCATGTGACCTTGTTTAGTACTTGTTATCATTCGATTCCAGACATTAAATATTATTTTGGCAAAGAACATGCACACATAGATACCTACATACATACATACATACAAAAAATGACGACAGAACAGCAAAAATCGCGAGGGATTGTTGTTATAGTAGTAAAAAGTTAAGTATACCTTACTTTAACCAGACCACTGAGCTGATTAACAGCTCTCCTAGGGATGGCCCGAAGGATTAGACTTATTTTACGTGGCTAAGAACCAATTGGTTACCCAGCAACGGGACCTGCAGCTTATCGTGGATTCCGAACCACATTATAGCGAGAAATGAATTTCTGTCACCAGAAGTAAATTCCTCTAATTCTTCATTGGCCAGCCGGAGACTCGAACTCGGGCCTAGCAGAGTGCTAGCCGAGATCTCTACCGACTCGTCCAACGAGGAACTTATAGTAGTAGTGATAAGCCAAACTTTATACGTAAAGGATGTGTGGTATAATCTATGTCTTATTGATATTTTATCAACAAACGAGATGTTATAGAATGAAAAAGAATCTGTATGATAAAAGCGCAGTTTGATTATATACGATCACTCAACCGCCTCATCTGTGAGGGCAAACGCTCGCGTGCAAGACCTAATTAGTCCTGAATTAGTGCAGTTGTTTATATCCCAAATGAGGCAGTCGCTCGTTTCCTGTTCGAATTACCGGAATAACCAATATCCTTCTGTAGAAGTTGCCGATCCGTAGAAAAGAAAATAAATAAAATGCTACCCACAAAACAGCAGCTGGTCGTTCGTTTCCCCTAACAGGTTCCTAATTACAGTTACCTCGTTCCAGGTGCTCCTCTCCGTAATGGGTCTCTTCGTTATGCAAATTAGGGAAAGACAGGAACCGGAAGGAAAAGGAAGTGGCTGTTGAGGCTGACCATTAGGAGTTTTTTTTTTTGGCGTTTTTAAGAGAATTTAAACGACGCATTTGAATGTATTTCCTATTCCAAGAGCAAAGGATTTGCGAGACGGTAAACTTAGACAGTTCCCCGTTGGTTGGTAGGTACCGTTCTCGGCTAGCACTCTGCAGGGCCCGAGTTCGAATCTCCGGCCGGCCAATGAAGAATTAGAGGAATTTATTTCTAGTGATAGAAATTCATTTCACGCTATACTGTGGTTGGGATTCACATTATAGCTGTAGGTCCCGTTGCTAGGTAACCAGTTGGTTCTTAGCCACGTAAAATAAGTCTAATCCTTCGGGCCAGCCCTGGGAGAGCTGTTAATCAGCTCAGTGGTCTGGTTAAACTAAGGTAGACTTAACTTAAACTTACACGGCATTCTGCTCATCTGAAATCTGGCTTGACTGACCTTGTGTACGTTATATTTGTCTTTGTGGAATAGTAGTCCAGTCTAATAGTACTGTATTTTTACCTGACTGTCAGCGGAAAACAGAAGTGGGGTGAGGAACTACAATTATGTCGCTTATGCTCAAGAAAGACGCCATGGGTGATATTGATATATACATAAGCATGGCCCGGAGCATTTAATATGAATGACTGACTCCCGTGACCGTTCTCATCGTTTCCTATATATAATATAATCATGACCAGAAGTGATACAAGCGTTTCAAGATATAATTATATACTTTTGTTTGTTTATAGTATTTTCTCTCCAAAGTCAATAGGGCATGCGTTCTAGGTGAGGTAGCTTTACCATGCAATGGTGACTACTGTCTAGCACTATTTTCTATTTATAATTTATAAATACAATTAATGTATTTATTTTAACGTGGACTTTTGTAGTTTTTTGTAACTCATATATCGAGGGAAAAAGTTGTCACTTATCATTTTATTGTTATTAAGAATGCTTTTCCCCATTCGCGTTGCTATTGATATTCATTATTTTATCAGAGCTAGTCATTGTTACGACACAGAAGACAAGCTTTAAAGGTCATGAGCAGAGTGCGTGAGGTTTGTTGACCTGTTTGTTAAAGAGCACCGGTGTGTTTCCCATCTTATCGACTTTGTATCGGCAGGTGGAATATGAGTTAAAGCATATTCCGTG
This sequence comes from Macrobrachium rosenbergii, assembly GCF_040412425.1. Classification (NCBI taxonomy): domain Eukaryota; kingdom Metazoa; phylum Arthropoda; class Malacostraca; order Decapoda; family Palaemonidae; genus Macrobrachium; species Macrobrachium rosenbergii. The sequence continues at coordinate 4,068,202 of NC_089751.1, forward strand.
TTGGTTGAATATGTTAACGTGCATCACGTTGGCGATGTGTCAAAGTATATAAAATTGTTTGAGTTGTTGATTACTCCTGCATTTGGAAACGAAGGTAAACGTCTCAAAACACATAGGCCTACTCGTAAAAACAAGCGAGGGATCGTCGAGCAGAAGAATGTTTTACTTTGTATGTGCGGATTTTATTAAACTTTAGAATGGTAAAGAAGACTGGCAAAATAATGATATTTAGCTGTTATTTCCTCCTAAATCATTCACTTATCTATATAATATACATCTATCTATCTATCTATCTATCTATCTATCTATCTATCTATATATATATATATATATATATATATATATATATATATATATATATATATATATATATATATATATATATATATATATATATATATATATATATATATATATATAAATTTGAAAAATAAATAAAAAATTATTTTCAGTTATTCTCTGTGAAGGAAAAGCATAAATTTACCATTTATGAGGTGGGATTTTCTGGCAATAATGCTTATGTAAATTGGAGAAGCTTGTCAGAAGTTAAGAAGAATCCCGTTCGGAAGATTTTTTCATTTAAATTTCACTTATATATATATATATATATATATATATATATATATATATATATATATATATATATATATATATATATATATATATATATGCTAAGATAAGGAAATTCTTCTTAGTTGTTCTTAACTTCTTACAAGCTCTTTCCAACTTACATAAGCATTATTGCCGGAAAATCCCACCTCATAATGGTAAATTTATGCTTTTCCTTCAGAGAGAATAACTGAAAATAATTTTTTAATGAAATTTTCAAATTTTCAGTGGAGAACACAAATCATTAGAATAAGTGTTGTCTGTTTTGTCCTTGAGTAACTGTAGAAATGGTCATTTAATCTATTATAAAATTTCGGTTGTTGTAAAAGTATTCGTAAAATGGTAAGGTTGATGACGTGATGTACAGATATTTTCGTGGTACTGGGTTTTGGTTTGTGTTTTTTTTTTTTTTTTTTTTTGGTTTCTTTGAAAGACATATGTGTTAAAAAAAGTGTTATTGTGGGATATCCGAAGGTTCATTAGAAATCTCATTCCTCCCCGGATTTTGATTGATATAACATGCTCCAAAACCAGTTTGAGTTTCAAGTATACCTTAGTTTAACCAGACCACTGAGCTGATTAACAGCTCTCCTAGGGCTGGCCCGAAGGATTAGACTTATTTTACATGGCTAAGAACCAATTCGTTACCTAGCAACGGGACCTACAGCTTATTGTGGAATCCGAACCATATTATAGCGAGAAATGAATTTCTGTCACCAGAAATAAATTCCTCTAATTCTTCATTGGCCGGCCGGAGAGTCGAACGCATGCCCAGCACAGTGCTATCCGAGTACGATATTGACCCATCCAATGAAGAACAACTGTAGTTTGAGTTTTGAAAAGTACGCTGGATACTACTTGAAATGCCTCTTACAGACAGATGCAGTCAGAAATTAACTTAAATGACGTAGTTCGTACTCACTGGCGCAGTAAGGGTTAAAGGAAGATACGGCCACCCCACCCCTTCCCACATTCGCCAAGAAAAAAAAAATCCCATGTATGTAAATGACCAGGGGTAATGACAGCTGTGTTATGCCTGCGTGCCTGCGTAGCCGTAAAAGGTGGAAGTGAGAGGAGGCCAGAAAGAGAGGGAACAGGTGATTAGTGCTGGTGGAGGGCTATTGTGAGCGTGGGTGGGCCATCTGACTACAATACCTTAGTTGACCGCAATCTACTTCCTTCCGGTTCGCGGGTCGAGTTGCTGCTGTCCATCTGGGAAGTAAACGATGTTCTTCCGCAACTGGGTAGTTTTTAAAGAGAGGTTTGGCTGATCTCGAAGCCGGATGAACGGTGCTTGATGGTCTTGTTTGCCGAATGTTTGTTTCAGGGAAAGGACGGTGGAACAGACTACACAAGAAAATAGAGTAATTATTGGGAAGCTTTATAATTCGTCGGGAGAAGGTAGGGCTAAAGTCAAGAAATAAGGAAGACAAGAGGATGCAGTGAGATATTTGAATTGAAAAGGACAGAGTAAATCTAGTTATTTTCGTGTATGAAACATTACTCACGTGGTATTTAAATAGAACTTGCGACACGATTTTTATCCTTCTCATTATATTTATTTAATCTGAAAATATTGATATGGAACAAGCTGAAAAGATCGTTAAATTTCTAATTAGGCCTCCAAAGAATAGAATGCCTGTAAATTTCTAAGTAGGCCTCCAAAGAATAGAATGCCTGTATATGGAAAAATATAACAATTTAAAAAAAGAAGTAGAGTAATATTCAGATAAATGATGAATGAGTAATCGTAATGCTGTTATACAGCAATGCTGTAAAGGCTTCAGGTACTGGGCAGCTTAAAACAATTAGAACACGTTGATTCCTGAGTACCTGGCACTAGGTGAAAATGGCTCTCTGTTGAAGCACAATCCCAACAGTATACAAAATCATTAACATTTTTATACAGAAAAAGAAACCACTATTTTATATATATATATATATATATATATATATATATATATATATATATATATATATATATATATATATATATATATATATATATATATATATATATATATATATATATTATATAATTACGGAAGATAAAACTCGAGTTTGGCTTAGGCGGCTGCAAACTAACCGAAAAGGAGAACAATATTTCTGTAGTGGTAAAGCGCAACTTCCTTCCCATAGTACACACTGGTAGAGTTAAGGATAATTCCAAGTTTTCTTTCACAGCAGTGAATGATATATCTCTAAAAGTGCTGCCAAAAAAAAAAAAAAAAGACAGCTAGGAGACAAACTTAAAAATATCGTCAGATACTCAGAACTATTAAGTGATGTTATCAAGAACTGGAACACGGTACAAAATCAGTTAATCAACGAAATATTTGTTTGCCTGGAGTTCAGTCTCATATACGCTAACTACGTTACCAACTAATTCGTTTGAAATCTCTTGTTACAGCTAGATTGGAATCTCTATTAAAGCTATGAAAGCTAGATGTTGTTTCATTTATGATTTAGGTAGATTGAAATATTGCATGAAGATTAGTATCAGCTGCAAGCTGTGCCATCCTGCTTTCAAGATCAACACTCAAGACACCAGTAAAGACTAAACACAACTAGTAGCCACGAACCCTATCTTGTGGAGCACCACACATAACAAGTTATATTATCGACGAAAGTTAAGTGTACCTTAGTTTAACCAGACCACTGAGCTGATTAACAGCTCTCCTAGGGCTGGCCCGAAGAATTAGACTTATTTTACGTGGCTGAGAACCAATTGGTTACCTAGCAACGGAACCTACAACTTATTGTGGAATTCGAACCACATTATATTGAGAAATGAATTTCTGTCACCAGAAATGAAGTCCTCTAATTCCTCATTGGCCCGCCGGAGACTCGAACTGGGGCCTAGCAGAGTGCTAGCCGAGAACTCTACCGATTCGTCCAACGAGGAACTCTTATCAACAAAAACTTTCTTCCTACTGTTACCTAGAAAACAGTGAATGAGATGAAGTGGTTAGTCTCCACATGTTTGGTGAACTAAATCCTTCTTGAGATCAATAATGTTTCTAATTAAAACTAGATTGCTTATTGATTCCATAAATTTTGATATTCCCAAGATTACACAAGCAGAATAGTAGTTATTAACTCATCCATAATACGCAATGATCCACCTTAAACATAACGTTCAAAGAGATTAGTATGACGTCATTTTGAAAAATTATATGTTCTCCATGGAATATTCATTTCCAGTGTTATTAGACCTCGGAATAACAGAGCAGATAGTAAACTACTACTGCTAATATTATATGAGGTAGCAAGCTTCAGGTATTGCTAATATACATTAGTATATTGTTCAGGTTTTAGCAAGATGTATGTCTCTTCAGGTACAGCATCGACTTTGGCACATCCTTAACTTTTAAAATTGGTGTAAAAAAGTTGAGTGGTGCTTCTTTTTGACTAATTATTTTTTCTGATAATTACAGAAGTTAATAATAATAATAATAATAATAATAATAATAATAATAATAATAATAATAATAATAATAAAAAGATGAGGATGAACTAGATATAATGATTGTCCGTTCGGTCATCAGTGTTTCACACTTCCCTTATCTGTCAAGTAGCCAATTTCACTTTTACACCTAGGTGTCAATCTCACCCTCTCCCCTCCTGAAAAGCAACCTTAATGGGCCCCCTTCTTCCTCCGCCGTAATCCGCTGAACCCTTCCTGTAAAAGTCAAAGAACTTCCTCCCATAGGACCTGGAAAACTGAAGGCATGTGGTTTGTATGTGTACATGGATATCCTTCTTAATTATCCTTTGAGGGTCTTCATCTTATACCACTTCCTTGGCATCAGTATCGCTAGCGGGAGGCTGTGATCATTTCATATTCTCTCTCTCGAGTAAAAAGAATGTCGCTGTGGGTGTGTGTATTCATTCAAAGAGAATGGACAACCTTCGTAGCGTATACGCACGCGCACACATATATATGTGTGTATGTATGTATGTATATATATATATATATATATATATATATATATATATATATATATATATATATATATATATATATATATATATATATATATATATATATATATATATATATATATATATTATATATATGTATATATATATAGAAATAATCAACACACAATCACGTGTGGAACAGAAATAAATTTCTGACTCACATCAGGATCGAACCAGGTCTCTCAATTGAAAGGCAAGGGCGCTATCCACTAGGCCATACCTTGCAAGGTATGGCCTAGTGGGCATCGCCCTTGCCTTTCAATTAAGAGACCTGGGCTCGATCCTGATGTGAGTCAGAAATTTATATATATATATATATATATATATATATATATATATATATATATATATATATATATATATATATATATATATATATATATATATATATATATATATATATGTACACCGTATATAGGATGGCAGTACCATTCATACTTGGGCTGCACTATTGAGGATGAACGCATTGTACAGGGTTCTTTCGCAGCATCTGCTTCACATACCTGCTCAGAAGGCTCATCAGCAGCGCACCGAACCCTTTGACATGGACCTTGACCTTTTACTTTCTTTATTCATCTTTATTCATTTACACTACATACGATATGCATATAGCACATTTCTCGAATATAACTCATTTCAACTGTCAAAACTAACCTGAGGAAAATAACAGATGTTGGCCATCTTTCTTTCATAAGTATATATATATATATATTATATTGGGTGAGAAATATACGTAAGTTTCACAGTTTTGTGGAGGTGGCAAGATAGATCAGAGTATTTTGAAATGGTTAAGTCAAGTCGCTTAGCCTTTTATTTGACAGATAAATTAAGTACAACAGTTTATTTAAGGTCTCATTCGGTACTGTTACTTGTAATAATGATAAAAACTTCCACAAACAGATATCTTAAATCGTCAATATATGTAATCTCTAGCATAGTACAAATTTATTGTACAATAGTATATTTAATTCTGAATTTTCTTGAAGATTGGGAAATTCCTTTTTGTAAAAAGCATAGATTTATTTTAACTTCCCAGAATAGTAAAAGGTTTTGATTCTTAATATTAAATAATGAGTACAAAATATTCATACTCTCGTACTGAACCCAAATAGCTGCAAACGCTCCGTCTGTCATTCCGTTCGCAACTGCAATAATTTCCAAGTCACCTCCATCACGTTGAAAGCAAAGTCCGTTTTACGATCGCCAACCAACAATATGCAGATAGTTTTTTGGCAGCAGCTTGTAATATTAGCGAACGTGTAATTTTGGAATTCAGAGAAAGTCCAAGAGTATAAAATGCAAGCATCATTATCTTGGAGACGGCTGATTTGTCAAACTTTGAGAGAAGCAGCCATTTGCAATTTGTTCAAGGGAGGTAGAAAGAGCAAAAAGCTCAACTGAGGAGGACTGGTGCTGAAACTGAAAAATGGGAGTCTTCGGCAGAAAAGGTGACGGGCTGTAAGGGTAATTTGTTACATGCAGTCTATGTTTTTTTAGCTTGAGGTTATACTGAACACTATAGTACGTTATTACTAATAGACAGATGTGATTTTCTTCTTCGTGTCATTTAGTGAATATTTCGTTGATAACGATATCTGCATTTATCGTCAAAATTGAGCTTATCCGTACAAAGTCTTGGTCACCACACATAAGTAATATTATCAATATTGTAAGTACTATACAATGACGCGTGCAGTTTCTCAACAGTGAAAGTATATTTATCCATTATCCGTACTTGGAAAGTATCATGCTGTACACGAACAGAAATGCTGAACCCTAATTTTTATTCATACTGTTAACAGTTTTAATCGTACCGTGTCGTACCATACCATACGGCCAGTCTTGAGTGTGTGTAGTAGGGATTTGATGCTCATCATATATATATATATATATATATATATATATATATATATATATATATATATATATATATATATATACATATATATATATATATATATATATATATATATATATTATATTATATATATATATATATATATATATATATATATATATATATATATATATATATTATATATTTATATATATATATATATATATGTGTGTATTTAATGGCAAGAAGATCTTATATATTACATATTTATATAATATGTGGGCGTTTGTCAGAATAGTTAATTATTAACATGCAATGATATTGAATAATTCATTCAGTGTACGTGTGATAGTATGGTGTGAATATCTTGCCCTTAGAAAATTTTTGAGTATTTAATTTTACTAGTTTACTTCCTTTTGATTTGAAATAAGTGTCACAAGCTGTGATGAGGAGTAATGTATTGTGAGGTCGTTCTTTGACAGTACCTTGTTAGGAATTGTTAATTTACGTTGAAAGTAGTATATATATATATATATATATATATATATATATATATATATATATATATATATATATTTAATAATGGTTTTATAAATCCAAAGGACATCTGCCATCTGTGTAGGTGAATTTCATATTTGTCTTTTAGAACTAAGCAAACATGATGAAATATGAATAGTTTCAATATTTGCGATTTCGAACACTTTTCTTTCGTTGACCTTCTGCCGAAATCCTTGTCGTTTCTCGGCTCTTGAACCTGGTGCTGATTTCTTATGCAGATGGGTTTCTCCGTATTTTGATTCCACATGAGTTTTTTTCGAATTTTCATCTTCTCTTTTATAGCCGTACTGTTGTCGATTTTCCGGTTATCAAGTGGAAAATTAATCGATTGAACGGGATTTCCTTGTGCAAGCAAGTCCTGCATTTTTTTTTTTTTTTTGCTTTTACTATTTCAAGAACTTGTTTTCTGTGGCCGATTAACTGTTTTGTTTCCATTTTGATTTTCTTGCAGTGTATGTTTTTGCCCGACCTTTGTTTCGCGTACTGATATGATTGATTTAGTTTCGTCCGGTTCCAGCGCAGACATAATAATACTGAAACAATGTGCAAGGAAACTAACCACATCTAATGGTTTTTTGATACTTGATTAATACTTGAAGGGTAATATTTATCGGCTCGATCTGAAACAGTAGACGTGTCCAATCAACGAAAATGGCGTCTGACTGAAAGGGCAGAGAAATAGACCTGGGTATAGCATTTCAAGGGATGAATGGCAGACAGCATTCTAGAGAGCCACGAACATGATGGCTTATGGCTCTCTCTCTCTCTCTCTCTCTCTCTCTCTCTCTCTCTCTCTCTCTCTCTCTCTCTCAAACACACATACACACACACACAAATGTAGCCTTTCTGTACACACAGCAATGAACAATTCCATTTCGCAACACTTTTTTGAATAATTATTTAGATGAATTGTAATGTCACGATGTTTTAAACTTTTGAATACCCAAATACGCGAATAACTGTTTTAGGCTTTCCCAAATGCTCTCTGTTACTCTTTGCGTTAGACTCGGCTTCAGAGATTAGTCTTTAAATTTTATCCTAGCAAGCCATCTCGTATCCAGTTTTAATCCAGTCTTCAGTTTCCTCCAGAGCTTATGTCATTCTCATAGACTGGAAGGGAAGTAAATATGCATATGAATTTACATTTATTATTATAAATGCATGGTAGAGTTTAAACTGAAAATAGTATATAGATGTTGTGAATGCCTTTGTATACCATATTCACTTACATACGTTCCGTAGGGCTGTGTTCGTGACCTTTGGTGTCTTATTTATATTCCTAAAATATTTCTTTATCTTGGGGCAAATTTTTTCTTTATTACTGTTAATTTTTTTAAGCGTACATTAATACCATTTTATGACAGGAAGCTTAAATTTGCCAAGGCTCTTTCAGTGTAGTTGATACCTATAATAACAGGGCTCCAGTTTTGACATATCAGCTCTCTATTTGTAATCAGATTAATGTCTTTGAGGATACTTGGCAGCAGATGGTCTCAGACAGTACATCCGTCTCCTTTCTTTACCAGTGCTAAAGAAAATCATTTGCATAAGAGACTTTCAAGATTTTATAGCTCGGATTACAAGTAAAATTTCATTCCTTTAGCATATTATGTGCGGAATGTTCTTCACTTTACTCATTAGCATTCCAGCGCTTGACAAATAACTTCATTCATGGTACCGACTGTTGAGACTTCATGAAGTTTGTCATCATCAGAGCATATTCGGGAAACTCAGTCTTCTAGATTTATTCTTTGCCGTCACATCTTGTAAATACCACCAACTCTGCATCTTGCATGTTACATTCGTCGGTCAGAAACAACAGGGTTTGCGTGCAAATCATTTTTGTCCAATATTTGATAGGTTAGTACTAAACTAGAAGCAATGTCCTACATTGTAATATATATATATATATATATATATATATATATATATATATATATATATATATATATATATATGTGTGTGTGTGTGTGTGTGTGCATATATTTATATACATATATTATATACTTTATATATAATATATATTTATATATAATATATATATATATATATATATATATGTGTGTGTGTGTGTGTGTGTGTGTATGATAATGTTCAGTAGGTTAATCCTAAATTGGCTGGGAAAATAAATTGATAAAATGATAAAAGTATTACGAGAAGACATTTGGCAGTGTTCACAAACCAATGTTAGAGCAGTTCTTGCGTCACTATGGTATTCCAGGTAAATATATATAAAGCCAATTGAAATGATGTGTGAACGAAGCAGATACAGTCTTATCAAGTGAATGTGCAGTAGCTTTGTGGGGAGTTGTGGGGAAAAGTTACATCTTTAGCTATTTGTCCTCTCATGGACTTTATAATGTACGAAAGTGGCTGGAGATAGAAGAGTAGACTTATATATGAGATACAATTGAAACTTGCCAGATGTAGATTACACAGATGATGCCGTTTTAATCACCTGACACCACAAGTTTTGCAAAATTCCATAGATCTAGAGAGATGAGGCTTAAGATGATTCTAAAACAGAATTATTGAGAAAGCTATGCACCAAGGCAGTTAACAACATCTAGGTAGAGTAATGAGTAATGTTTTTGAGTGACAGTATACAGTATAGGTTCTAATTGGTTGTAATTTGGTGAAAGACTAGGTATACCTTAGTTTAACCAGACCACTGAGCTGATTAACAGCTCTCCTAGGGCTGGCCCGAAGGATTAGATTTATTTTACATGGCTAAGAACCAGTTGGTTACCTAGCAACGGGACCTACAGCTTATTGTGGAATCCAAACCACATTATGACGAGAAATGAATTTCTATCACCAGAAATAAATTCCTCTGATTCTTCATTGGCCGGTCGGGGAATCGAACGCTGGGCCAGCAGCGTGCTAACTGAGAACTATACCCACCCCTCCAAAAAGACTAAAAAAGACATCTCAAACAGTCGGGAAACTTAATGAAATTTGGAAGTCATTCTAAATGATAAGAACACGAAAGTGAGATTATGTATTAATCTAGTAGGCCTATTATACAGTACGTCATGGCATGACAGTGGACCGATATCTAAAAATATTCTGTCACTTCGAGAATACAGCTTAAAAGTACATTGGTAGTCAAATGAAAGGATAAAATAATTCTTAGTATCATAACGGAAAATATGGAAGCTTTATTGTGTTAATGATATAATGATGAAGGGGAGGGAAGATGGCTTGGACATGTCCTTCGTACCACTCCAAGGACGGTGGTGTGTGATCATGTTAGCAGGGTTCGTATGGGAACCAGGAGAGTTCGAAAACCCAGACTCCGCTTGGTGTGTGTGCGTGTGTGTATTTTGGCTCTGCGAACTGCTTCATATAAAGTTTTTAGTATCCTTTATTGTTTTATTATTTTTATTTTTTGAAAATATGCAGCTGTTATAGTTTGTGGGGTCGGGTTTAAAATGTTTTGATGTTATACTTTCTATCTCGTGACCTTGTATGAAGGAATGATTTTAGTAATTATATTTGTTTTTACATCGCAGACATTACTTCATTTTCACGGTCTGTAAGTTTTGAATAATTTACCAATTTCCTTGTACTTATTACTCTATATAGAAATCCTATTTCTTGTGATAAATCTCCAGATTTGTTTGCAAATGTTGCGAATCATTAAAGTATTTATTTGTGCCTCTTTATTAGGGCATTCACTTTATTAAAATCTTTACTATTCTCAAGTTATGTAATGCCTTTGTATCGTACCATTCATTGTGTATTAAGACCGGATCTGATATATATCGGTTTATCATTGCGTCTTGAATTAGGTATACTTGTTATTCTGGTTACCTGCTAGTTTCGACAGCTGTTAATTTTGCTGCGATCCCTTTGGGATCCTAAAATGTGTTTTGAATACCCAAGCATTTTGTATTTATGTTGCTTTTCAACAGGACAGAATGGAATTTGGATTCGCAAGAGGCATTCATTGAACTCCCTATTTCGTAATTAAACGAAGCATCAGAAGGTAAGTACATAGTTCAGTATGAGAACAACAAATAGAATCGCGTAGAACGAATTCACATAACTTGTGGAGGCGTAACATGAAGAGTATTTACAATAAAACGTAAAGAAAAAAATCCTGTGTTATTTGTTTTATCTGCTTGCAGTTCAAGTGCAATAAAATATTATCGTAGACAGTATAGGTAAATTAAAGAGAGATGTAACAGTTAATTGATATCAACAATAACAGTGACAGTAATCGTAATAACAGTGAGTAACAGCGCTAATTTAATAGTATTAATAGAAGTAATGATTGTAATACGAATATCTGAAAAAAAGCTGAATACTGTTGTCGATGGTTATGATAAGGACAAATACAATATTTATATCAGTAGTTCTTAATGATAAGTGAAGTAATATGATATTGTGTTAATGTGATATGACATCTATAAATGCCCGTATTGGATTCATTCATATGGATAGGTTGTTAGACAAACCGACGAGATTCATTAAATCTCCTGTCAGGAATTCAGGGCTTCTTACTCTGCGTACAATAGTAATGTTTATTTTTGCAGTACAACAGGTTAAAATGATTCTCAAACGCATTCGTAGTGCTGTTCTGACGAGTATTCTTCCTATTTGTTTTTTTTATCTCGTCTTTTTTCTTGATTGTTTCGACTACGCAAATTTTGTCGGTCTGCTCATTCCTTTTGAGACTAGCGCTCATCGAGATATGTGAACTGGACAAACCGCAGGAATTTTAGAAAAGGTTAGATGGAAAATTCATGGGCTGGCCATTCAGACTTGTTCGACGCTGTTCCTGTGTGTGTGTGTGTGTGTTTTTTATTTCTTTTTTTTTTGGGGGGGGGAGTGTCTGACGAAATGTCCAGCTATAGGAAGAATGATTCCGTATCTCATTGAAGATCGCGTCAAGCTTTTCCATGACTGTCCCTCTTAGTTTAGATCAAAGAAAAATATTCCTCTTTTCCCGGTGATGAAAAAATTCTTGTGAATGGTTGTTGGGTCAAGTTAATGGTTTACAATTTTAGCAGCAAGACTAGCTCCTACTACCTTATGTAAATATAAATGAGAAGAAACCGGTTTCCCGAAACTTAAATGATTGTTTTATGCGAACAAGTGCATTGCAGCTGAAGATTGGCGGGGAAAGAAGAATTCATTAAGCATGACTTGGGGATAAGTAGTTTCAGATGATTCTGTTACTGTCATTAACCTGTCGGAGAGGTTCATACCTGTCTGCGTTTGAAAATTCCGTCATGATATGTTGTAAATTTTGAGTCATATTTGAGCTGTGTAATTTAGGTATAATCAGTCTAGAGTTCTGAATTCATTAAAAAAATAAATATTCCACGCGATGATGAAGTTTTCTGTGAATTCAATATACAGTTCTGAGTTTAATTTAAACAATCTTTTTTTATGGGATTTTAACTTTAATGGTATTAGAGAACCGAACCATGATTTTTGCCTTTTATTCGCACGTAGATCAGTTGCATGTAGACGAGATTCTGTTTTCATTCTTGACCGTCTGCCATCATGTAGCAAAGTCAGGTCATCGGACATTAATGCGCTAACCTCCCCTAATTGTCTCTCGGCATTAATCTTGCAGCGATGCCAGCTCACAGCACCTTGGAATTAAACGTCCAGTTGTGCAATTAAGGAAATTATGAATTGGCTACACTGCTCACAAGTCACGATTTTTCCCCTTTTTCCTTTTTTTCTTCTTCTCGTGTATTACGTTTCACACGAGGAAAGGTTTCGCTCTCTGTTATCATAGTTTGTGGTTATTTGGTGTTTCTGTGTTTCATAAAAGTCTGAAAAACGAACGTCTACTGATGTAAGCTTGATTGATTTATTTCTTAAATATATATCCTGGTTGTAATAGGTGCATAATCCAAAATCCCTTGTCTTTAAACTGTTTTTATGTAATGCAATATATCCACCTTAATCGCAAATAGCTGGAGTGTGTCGAGGAGTAAATTCTCGGAGCATCTTGACATACATTTGCATTAAGCGAACGTCAGAGTTTCGTATATCTGTAACATATAAAAATAGATATAGATTACAGGGCCCCATCTCCATATTATTATCCTAGACACTACGTCAGCTGTTTTTCTCTAATTATCTGTATTGGATTTCAACTTTTCATAGATCATGTAGGATGGTTTATAAGATTGCATTTCTTCCTTCAGAGAACAACAACAGATGTTGAATAGGAATACTTCCAGCGTCTTTGAAAGATGTTTGAATATTTTGATGAACTAAACTTTAATGCATTTTCGTGGGAACAGTTCTCTCCACTCCTTTGTTTATGCTTTCCGCACATGTGCACCCGAAACTAATGTGTGAATGGTATAAACGAATGCATATGTATCTCTCTCTCTCTCTCTCTCTCTCTCTCTCTCTCTCTCTCTCTCTCTCTCTCTCTCTCTCTCTCTCTCTCTCCTTATCGTCAGGAGGTTTCTTTCCAGATATCTTTCCCAAGATCTCTCCACCCACTGTTTATCACCATACTGTTGTTGTGATTCCACCTAAATGTATACTGTTGTTGTGATTCCATATAAATATATTATATATATATATATATATATATATATATATATATATATATATATATATATATATATATATATATATATATATATCTGTAGATATTCTCGTAAGTTATTTCTCAGCTCTTCGAGTTTATTTGGCGGAGATATATTTGAAAATTGCTGGTGTAAATTCTTAACGTTCTTTGTGATCTAGCGGCGAAATCGAAGGACGCGTTTCTTTCCCCATCAGAGGTCTGAAGTTTCACGTGATGATATAAGAAAAATCTTTGTTGTATTTTTTATTCGTTTTTGAAAATATTTCAGTTGAAGCTGGATCTACAATTATTAGGTAGGAGTAGAGATTTTCATTACATGGCCTTTGTATTTACTTGTGTATATTATGTTCGATATAGATTCTGATGCTTCTGTGTGAACTTTCTGTCATCATTAACGATCCAGAGCTTTTCTCCTGCTCAGTATGTTTTGATCCTTCAGTGATAGCAGGAGCCTATGTGTAAATACTGTTATCGTTTATATATGCGATACTTTGTAGTTCGGTCTATTTATACTGTCCGTTTTACGTCTTGCAACGTTTTGCAATAAATTATTCAGAACTTAGCATCGTGGTCATTATTATTAAGACCATTTTTATTGTCTTACAGGAGCCCCTATCTTGAGACACTCGTAAATATTTGTATGAATATTAGGTATTCATACAAATGAATTTAGAAATAGATGGGTGTTCTTTTCATCAGGAATACAACCATTTGTATTTTATTTTCTGACAAGGAATAAAACAAAAATTGCAGGAGAGCGCAGGAGGTTTTCGGCAAATTAGCAACAGTGGTTATCTAATTTCTCATACACAATGGGTATTGAAACCCGGACAACATCAATTTTAATTTGCGTCTAATAAAAAAAAAAAAAAGCATGTTTGAACAGTGAGAAAAAATTAAGTATCGGGAAGCAAAGAATTGTCGAAAAAAGAAGACGCGATTAGGAAGAAAAATTAAAGATTCCACCATTAGCATAAATGATTGATAGGTGTAATGATGATACTTGAAGAGATTTTGACCGGGTTGTTATGAGGCGCCGTTTACTTCACCCCATTGTGTTGGGTCTTGGCCGCGCCTTCCTCTCTAAATGATTCTCATGATTTATTTTATTATCTCTCTCTCTCTCTCTCTCTCTCTCTCTCTCTCTCTCTCTCTCTCTCTCTCTCTCTCTCTCTCGGGCATTGGTTCTAGTTCATTTCTGTCCAGATAGCATTACATTTTATATGTTTTTAGATGTTTTAATTTTTCTGGGAGCGTCTTTCTTATTGCAAGCCTTCTCCGATATCTCAATCGTTGTCAGTTAGAATTTTTTAAATGACATTACCGGATGCAAAGAAATGAATTTGTATTCTTGCTATGGCCGTTGTTTAGCAACTAGTAATCTCTCTCTCTCTCTCTCTCTCTCTCTCTCTCTCTCTCTCTCTCTCTCACCACACACACACACACACACACACACACACACACACACACACACACACACACACACACACATATCCTATATCTTAATTTTCAAATTAAATTTGCGAGATAGGAAGTTTCTCATTTAACTCTCTCTCTCTCTCTCTCTCTCTCTCTCTCTCTCTCTCTCTCTCTCTCTCTCACACACACACACACACACACACACACACACACACACACACACACACACACACACATTTCACGATCAATGTTGCCACCCAGCATGTTACCCTCCACCTTCGTGATATCGGAGATCACAGAAAGGTCAACCAAAGCTGACACAGTGTTCCTGTTGAAGTCAGTTTATGAGTCATTATTATGAGTAAGGTGAGAGTCTGTCCAATGTTGCCCGAAACGCCCCAATGATGATTACTCAGTATTTAGATAAATCGTCAGTGCTAAGTCTTCCGGAAAAGATAATTGGGTACTGTTACAATAAAATGTCAATATAATTCAGGCCTCTACTGTTCGCTGGAGAAGTATAGCCTATATATAAGTTTTCTATTTTACGTTTATATATATATATATATATATATATATATATATATATATATATATATATATATATATATATATATAATTCAGGCCTCTACTGTTCGCTGGAGAAGTATAGCCTATATATAAGTTTTCTATTTTCACGTTTTATGTATATGTATATATATATATATATTATATGTATATATATATATATATATATATATATATATGTATGAATATAAGAGGGCCCATAAAACACTATTTAAACATTGCAACCATATATTTCAGGGCACTTGCTTCTGTGCCCCTGTTCACTGGTAGAATAAGGACAGATGAACTGTTACAAGGGTATATATACAAAGCATATATGGATGTGGCATTAAGATGGTATGCAGGTGACTGTTTCATAAGAAGGAGGAGAATAACCAATTCCCTAGTGGTTTTTGGCCTCATTATGGTTATTCTCCTCCTTCTTAGGAAACGGTCACCTGCATACCATCTTAATGCCACACCCATATATGCTTTGTATATATACCCTTGTAACATTTCATCTGTCCATATTCTACCAGTGAACAAGGGCACAGAAGCAAGTGCCCGAAATATATGGTTGCAACTGTTTAAATAGTGTTTTATGGGCCTTCTTATATTCATATTACACTGTGGTATTACAGGAAAAGACATTCATATATATGTATATGTATATGTATATATATATACATATAAATTTATGTGTATATATATAAGTTTTCTATTTTACGTTTTATATATGTATGTATATATATATATATATATATATATATATATATATATATATATATATATATATATATATATATATATATATATATATATAAATATTATTATATTTCAGGCGTCAGTCAAGCTTCTATATGGGTAATATAGCAGGTGATAATGTTGGAAGTTTTAGCGCATAGGTTTCATCCTTCTTGCAGGAGTTGTATCTTCTTCTTCTTCTTTTAACGTGCTTTTTTCCCATTTTTTGTATGGGGTAAGCAGGATGCCATCTTTTGAAGGGCTTTGATTTGGCTTTGGGGTAGACCGTAGTCTCGATGTAGCGGCGATAATGGAAATGATACGATTGGGGAAATGAAGATATCATAATAGACACTCTCTTTGTATATTTAAAGTTTCAGTTCAAAATCTTTTGAGGGGTTTCATTTTCTGTCTTGTACAGTAAAAATATTACTAATTTCTTTCCAAGCATACTAATGGAAATATTTTGTACCAAGGACTAATCCGGCAAATATGTCATAGAAATATAGAAGACGAAACCGGTCAGGATTTATACCTAGCGTTTTATTTAAAATAATATATATATATATATATATATATATATATATATATATATATATATATATATATATATATATATATATATATATATATATATATATATATATATAAAAATTCTGAAGCGCTATTTTTGTTCTATTATTGTTGATAAGCACTGAATTCAATTCGAAACTCGAAATTACCGAACATTAAGATATTAAACAGTATTTTATCTAATAAAACAATTAGGCAAGCCAGTTAAAATAGGTTAAGTATAGTAGCAATGATGTAAGTCATAACTGCAGCCGCATTGATTAGGAAATAAGAATGTTTTCCAAGTCCATTCAATTAGTAACGCAAAATGTCTAATAAACGTAACTAAGTACGGCGCTGAAGGGCCTTTCCCAATAATTTTAGTATATAGTGTACATTGCAAATCAAATTATTATCCATTTATTTTATCTGTCTTTTCATATGTTCATCTGTTCTTTTACTCGTTCATTCTTTTATTCATTTTTCCTCTTTGCATCTTCCCCTGGTGTGTCATCCTTCCTGCCGTTTTGGATCATCCTATTTATCGCGTTTATTTTGCCCTGTGTTTCGTATGCTTGTCCTGTCTCGCTAGGACTGTTTTTACGTCGAATAACAAATAACGAGTTGTAAACCCTTCGATCTGTGCTGAGTTCGGTTATTTCTAATATTATTTCTAATATTGATACTATTAGAAGACAGACACCGAAAAATTTAGGCACAATCGGGCCATAATCACGGAACTAAAGTTTCGGAGTTGTTGGTAAACCCGTATATTTATGTTCCGGTTGAGCAGAAATCGTTGTAGGGACTGCTTTCAAAATTTTTGCCAGTGCATCTCGAGTCAAGTCGATTTTCGTCAGTCCAAATGTTTTGTTATTATTATTATTACGAGCTGTACCCATCGCTGCTGTCTCCTCTACTCTCCCGTTCCCCTACCTACCCTGCCCCACCCTGGGCGGACAAACAGGTTTGCAGGAGGAGATTGGATGTTTCCCTTACCCTCCCGCTCCCCTACCTACTCCGCCCCCACCCGGGGCAGACAAACTGGTTTGCATGGGGTGGGTGGCTGTGTCATGTCTCCCCTACTGTCACCGCGGGGGAGAATAAACAAGATCCACTGGGATTTTATTATCATTATTATTATTATTATTATTATTATTATTATTATTATTATTATTCGGAAGGGCAAAATATAATTATGTCGAGATGAGTATAGACTTTTTAGAATACTTTTATCCACTCGGCTCTCATAAGGCTATATAAAGGATCACTGATGTCTGTTGAAGTACCCGAATTATTTCTGCCACTCTCACTGTTTTATAATCTTTACGATTATTGTTATGCCATTTTCAATTTCCTTCCCTGGTTATTTCCTCCTTCTCTTAACTCTCTTAAAGGGAAGTGGAGAATGATACTGATAAATGCGAAGTTATGAGAATTACTCTAATAATGTTTTCTTGTCCCTTTCCATGGAGGTTATGACTTTTAATGGCGCCTTCTGTATACCTCCCAGCTTGTCCTCACCTGGAGACTGGCAATTAATGTCAGTAACGAGGAAGGTCACGTGCCGGATGTAATACTTTTTGCTCCAGTGACGTGGAAGCGGATGAAAGAGGAAATTGGGTATTTGCTCAGCTGTTTCAGAATTGGGTTTATTCATGAGAAGCAATTATGAACGAAACATGTATTCCATGTAAGACGGTCAGTTGATTTTTAGACGAACTTAGTTGCACGTCCAGAATTGTATGTCTTTTTGTGCGTTGTCTTTCCCAAATAAGACACTGATGTCGTTTCCAAAAGTCTATACTTGAGGTCAGTTGAAAAAATTACATGCGTAATTGATTTCATGTTAGTGAGGTTTGGTGGTAATTCACCTTAACGAGTGTTCAACGGTTTTATTGGAATAAACCTCCTCGCCTATTTAGAGGGACGCATTATTTCTCACGGACCAGCACTGCTGTCAGTGCCATGGAGGGACGATAAATAATCTGAATATAATTTCTCAAAGAAATTTAGCGGTCATGATAGTTGCCGTACTTTTTCATCAATTCATGTTTTTGAAAATTATCTTGGACTTCATTACAATAATCTTTGTAAACTAAAGTATTACATCTTCACATCAGGAGAATTAGCTCTTGAAAGCTTGTATAGTACTAGACTTTGCTATCGGGTGCTGACTACGCAGGCCCCTCTTGCTGTCAGGGGATCAGTCAATAAATCGAGACGAGACAGACAGACAGACAGACAGACAGACAGACAGACAGACAGACAGAGAGAACGTGTGAGATTCTTGTATGGTTCCGTAGTTCTTCATTTCAAAGCCTGTTATGATATACTGCAAGTTGTGCGATACTTCAAAGACATTTTATTAATGCATATCATTTGATATTATATCGTATATTTGTCGACATCCCATTACCAAATGACCGCGAGGAATCATTTTATAAAATCATATCAGAATTTTTATTATTTGATTCTGTTGTACAATTTTTAGTACCCCTCCCCCTTTTTTTCTATCTATCACCATCGCAGTCACCATTCTCTTATGTCAGTGCTTCTGTATTCTAAAACTTTAAATGAGCTGCATCATTTATGCGGAGAAATGGCTCAATTAAAGCTAACATGGGATGCACATCGTTTGGTGATTACTACATGACCGAGAGGTCACGTTCCGATGAAAACCATGAGCTGTTATCTGAGATACAGCAGTAGAGCAAACGTTCTGCTCTGTGTCAGTCTAACGTCGTCTGTTACTCGGAAAGGGAACTGCAGTAAAGGTTGCTGTTTTCTTACCTTTCCGTTGTTGTTTTTTTTTCAGCACCTACATTCACGTTATATTCATTCGTATTTATTTGCTTTTCTGGCACAGGTTCAGCCAACCAATAATCAGGTAACCACGTTCACTTATACATGAGCATGAACTCCCTCCTCTCCAGTGGCTCACTTCGTCTTCTTTTCTTTATTCATTTAGGTATTTTATTATTGCGCAGTGGACTTAGCTGCAGTTTGTAGTTTAATTTCATTAAAAATTACGATTTCTTCTATGTAAATGCTCCTTAAAATACTTAATTTTTTATCAGTTTTAAGGTACCGTCAGGAGAATTTTGTAGGGTCAATGACATATTTTTATTTTTGGTTCGTCATAACTTATCCATTTGTAATCATTCTGAAACCTCATTCTCGAGGGTTATCTATTTTTTTTTTGTAAGCATGACATTTAACCGTTTCATTTTTAGGACCTCTTGACTTTTGACTGGTGCACTGATGTGTAAGTTTCCCAAGACAAGTTTCTGTAGCACTTTTGTGTCCGAAATGGAACTAGCAACTTGCAAGACAAAAAAATGATAAGATTGGAGAGCAGTACTGCAATCCCAGAAAAGAATGTAGTAATTGTTGAGAAATGGTTTTGTACAAAATAACCGTTTAGTAATTTCACATCTTTCCTCCTACCCTTCTTCTCTTCTTCTTGTTCTCCTTCTCTCCCATCTTCCTTTCCTCTTCTTCCAGCTCAGATTCTTGGTCCAGTTTGCGTCGGATGCATTATGGGGTATATATATATATATATATATATATATATATATATATATATATATATATATATATATATATATATATATATATATATATATATTTAAATAGTTTTTCGTTAGCAGAAGAGGAGAGTCTTTGAACGAGGTCATTTCCGTGGGGAAGTCGATGGAAAGTGCTGGGATTGGGTGAATGCCCCGATCTGTCTACATGCCCTCCCAGTACGCCAAGCCTCCCTGACCTCCGAAACCACCCAACTCCCTCATCGGATTCCTTCTACCACGTCCACATCAGGAGCACTTATTTCTCGTAAGGGCTTCCCCACCCCATCCCACATTGTTAAATTTATGGGCCTTAATGATTTATTGTGTCTTGAGAGGATCGAGGCACAGCCCGTTAAACTCGTGTAAGGGCAATTGCTTCATCTCTCTCTCTCTCTCTCTCTCTCTCTCTCTCTCTCTCTCTCTCTCTCTCTCTCTCTTTGTCATCCATCAAATTCGACGACACACTTATTAGTTATGGATCATTAATTATAAATGAATAACCATCTTGGACATGCGCAGTGCTGAATTTATAACAATGAAATTTTCCCTGAGATATTTAATTGCAGGTTATTGAATGATAATCTAGTCGGGCAGATTTTACGTAGGTATGGTTAGCCGTATGTTTAAAGCTGACTTTTAATTATACCCATAATATTTAGGCTACGCACGATAAGAAATATCTAATTCAACTTGACCTGGACGTAATCTGCAGAGGTCAAAGTCAGAAAATGTCAACGCAGATGTTTGGTGACCTTACGATGTAACAGTCAAGTTCAATCGCTGTAGTTAAATCACCCTTAAGCTAATGCTACTGATACAGAGAGAAGAAATCAAATGAGTTAGAGGTACGGAATGCACGTAACTGTAGTACGGATGAGAAACATGCTCATATGACCGTAGAGAGATTTAAGTAGGGAAATCTACATGTTATGACACTTACTTACAGGGAACGGGTAGTTTGTATAAGAGCAGGACGAATAAAATGTTCAACAAGGTTGGCTAGTCAAAGTCTGAAGGCCCACACTAGGCCTCATGCTCCTTCCCTATTTTACAGCTTACTGTAAAATAGGTTTTGCAGACGTGTCTAACTTAATTATTTCTCTCTCTCTCTCTCTCTCTCTCTCTCTCTCTCTCTCTCTCTCTCTCTCTCTCTCGCTCTCTCTCTCTCTCTCTCTCTCTCTCTCTCTTATCGCGCATATTTCTGTATTTGCTCAAGTCTCCTGGTAAAAACGGCTGCAAATATTTTCAAGCCGTTTATGGAGAAGCAGTTTTCTCTACTAACATGAGGAAAACTTGTTAAAATTTTTCTGGTTCAAGCGCTGTGAAGTTTTCTTAGAGAGAGAGAGAAGATTTGTTTCTACCATTAACATGGCATTCATGATAAATACAGGATTGCTACGTAAAGGAAATTCGAAGCGTGGCTAAGAGATTTCATGAAAGTGATTGTTGTAAAGTTAAGTATATTTTAGTTTAACCAGGCCAATGAGCTGATTAACAGTTCTCCTAGGGCTGGCCCGAAGGATTAGATTTATTATACGTGGCTAAGAACCAATTGGTTACCTAGCAATGGGACCTACAGCTTATTGTAAAATCCGAGCCACATTATGACGAGAAATGAATTTCTATCACCAGAAATAAATTCCTCTAATTCTTCATTGGCCGGTAGGAGAGTCGAATGCTGGGCCAACAGCGTGCTAGCCGAGAGCTCTACCCACCGCTCCTATGAAGAACTTAGTGATTGTTGTAATAATAATATCAAAATAATCATCATCATATCTTGTAATGCCTTGTGGCACAAAGGGCCTCTGTGAAATTCTGCCACTCGTGTAATTTCTGTGCTTCACATTTAGCGTAACTTTACTTCTGCTACATTCAAAGATAATTTCAGTTAGCTGTACATATTTAGCGGGAATGCCATGGTGATGCAAGACCTTCCTAATATTGTCTGGAAACTCTATCAGATACTGTCTCTCTTTACCGAAATATTCGACCTTTGCAACTTCTATCTTTTCTAAAACCATCTCTTTGCGTTGTGTCAGTTTCTTTCTTCAGCCTATCAGGAATAAGCGCACTAAATATTTTCAATACAATCGATGTAAGTGTAATGCCTCGAGAGTTGCCATATTTAATTAGGTCAACTCTTTTTCGCTATATTTGCATCAAGCTATGTTTTCTCATTCAGTATTCTACAAAACACTTTAGTTATCATACAAGAAGTCATTTCAATTTCTGTCGGAACCTTCTCTGCAGTAATTCCATCACAACCTGGTGTTGTTCATCTCCTGAGTGCCTTGATAACTGAATCCACCGTGAATTCGTTCATAAATACATTCAGGTGTGATTGATTTATTTTTACTTTTATTACGTATGATGGTTCTTATGTGCATGTGTGCGTATATATATATATATATATATATATATATATATATATATATATATATATATATATATATATATATATACATATATATACATACATATACAGTAGTACATACATACATACATATATATATATATATAATATATATATATATATATATATATATATATATATATATATATATATATATATATATATATACAGAACAGTGATAAACAGGAGATAATCTATAATAACCTAACCCTCTATTCCTTCGGATTAGTTTTCCTGCCGTGTTGTGACGAACATTTTATGCGTCTTATAGCCTGACGTTACTTCTTTCTCCTACGAGTGCGGGTCTCTACTAGCCAGAACTGTATGAGAGTTGAAAAATGACCAACGAATGAGACCAAGCGTCGCAAAACTTTGGTAAAGAATTATAATTTACATGTTTTACCAAGCCCAAGATTTCCAAGTCGCGCACGCTCGTAGGAATAAGGAATGGATAACTATTAATTCCATAAGCAAATATGGTCGGGATGATTATGCGGGAAGCATCTATCCTTTATAAGATTATCTGTCGAATATTCTGAAAATTAGCCATCGCCATGTAATTTTCAGATGGCTGTTTGATTTGTAGTGAAATGGGAAAGTGTTTGTTATTAACGTCATCAATAAATCCTGTCTCCTTACCATGGGTTCTTGCTTTGGAATAGAAATTAAACAAATTTCTCGCAGATTGTGGAAGGGGCTTTTCATGTATGCTATTATTGGTTATAAATACTTACTTTTCCCGTTTTCATGTTCTGTTAATCATTTGTTAGGATGTTTAAGTTTCGCTAATTGGGGAACTTAAGACAAAAAGTCCTTTCTCCGAATATGAGTTTTATAAATGACCTTCTAAACTCTTGGAAATTTTGCAAAATACTAAACATGTTCCTTTGATTACATGGACCTCACGTTTGAGTGTATCGATTCATCTTTAACAGTTTATGAACCTTGCCTTTGCGTGTATTGAGAAAAGCGCCTAGTAAAGAGCGAGTCAGTAGGTGAGAACATTTTACAAATACATGCATTGTATTCTTCATGGTTACTGAATCTTCGATGCACGATTCCATTTTTCTTACAGTCAGATCAGTGAAACACGAAACGGCTACCAGAGTGATTATTCGTCAGATTTTCACTCGGTGAATTTCTCCAGTCACCGTTATTAAAATCTATTTTCTGGGTTTGAGAAATCTTGATACCATACTCGTAGAAACAGGTGAAAGGATAACTTCCCTGGCAAAGATGCAAATGTCCATGTTTTTTTTTTTATTTTCCGTAAAATCCTTTGAGGAATCTTAAAGCAGTCACATATTTCTAAACATCAAAACCTATAGCAGGAAGCTAAAGGCCTGTTGAGAGACGAATTCAACATAAGGTACTACCAGGCACATAAATAAACATGACAATTTTGCAAACGAAAACTCCCTGCTAATTGTTTTGCACATCTCACGATTATATGCTGGACGGAAAAGAGTTTAGCTTGAAGACTAAGAGATGATAATATTCAATAAAGTTTTATTACAAATTTGGCGCATAATATTTTGTGGCTCATCAACTGACAATATTCTTTCAGCCTGCAAAAGCACGCCCCAGAGGAATACATCATCTATTCACTTATATCCACCTCCTAGTTGAAAGAAATCAGATCACGCCTTGAAACCAATTTACAATGACGTGGCAGTCATCCGGAAGATCTCGCCTAAAACGGCAAAAGGTTTTACTGCCAATGGAAGCTTTCCGATACATCTGCATTTTTGGTTCTCAAAGTTCTCCTGCATCAGGAGATATATATTCATATATATATATATATATATATATATATATATATATATATATATATATATATATATATATATATATATTGTGTATGTATGTATGTATGTGTGTGCGTGAGATTGTATTTTCTTAATTGTAAAGCTATGTTATTATTAATTGCGTATCAGTATGTTTATTTCTGTTTACGAACTATTATTAACTGCGTATCAGTATATATTCGGAGGGACAACTATTTTGGGTACGCAGTAATAGATCACTTGCTTATCCATCTAATCCCAGTTTTACTGAAATGTCAGGATATTGAAGCATGAATCTAGGATACGGGAGAAAATGTGTCCTTTGTGCAAAGTGAAATCGTGTTCTGCTGAATTTCGGAATTAAGAAAAAATAGTGGAAAGAATTTATGTCACCCTTTCCCCTTGCTCTTTCGTCTTAATGTCTGCTGCCAGATTGTTGGCTTTAGTAAGAAAAATTTGAAATGAACCCAGAAACGATTCAAGAGCAAAAATTGGAGACATCTTGGACATATCTCTCGAGGTGTGAGTTTCCGCTCAATGTTATAACTCTGTGCTTTGAATTATAAAAGTAAGATTTAAATTTAAGGAATTCCTTGCTTTTCCGAGACTGTTCATATTTATTCAATTAATATTTTTATAGAATACACCTGGAGTATTATTGAGTAGCTATTTTGTATATTTTCCGTAACTATTGTTGTAAATGCTTAATTTGTTAGTTTTATTTCAGTAATGTTAAGTGTACCTATTGTTTTATTTCATTATTTTAACGTCGAACTTTCATTGAGGCAATTATTTTTAAAACCCTATGAGAAGCGGGAATATTTATTTTCAAAATTAGATACCACTGAACAAGATGCCATGAAGTCTAGTCTAACTGTTTCTGAAAGTAGCTGTGAAATCTGCTTTGCTCATAAAGTCTAACGTCACTGCAAACAATAGCATTAAGTTACGTCGCCTAAGGTTAGTAGGGGTTAATCTACGCTCTATTTTTTATCCAGTTGCCAATTTTCGCTCGTAAGCTCCCCGGAATAGATCACAGTTAATAAGTGCAGTGCTGAAAAAAGGGACTCGAATGCCTGTAGATGTCGCTAAATGGTCAGGTGGAAACGGACAGTTGTCTTGGGTCAGTTTTACGTGCATGTTTGAAAGAAAAATCATTAGTGGTTCTATCATTTCTTTCTTCGAGGAATGACGTGTGACCAAGGAAACGTGTCGGAATGTTAGGTCCATCTTCCTTCAGGCATTCTTCCAAAGTTGTATGAAATTTTTTATGTCACTTTGGGAGGTGAAAATACGAACAAGGCATAACAGTTAAATTCAATAACGTTCCGCTTCTAAATTTTATCTACAGCTATACGCTGAGCTGTTTAAAGAAGACTTTTTGTTAGGGAGATACGGTCCAAACTCTCTTCCACATATTCTGAAGTAAAAAAGTAACAGTTTTATGCTGTTTTTAGCCCCAAATATATCTTTATTTTTTATTTAAATATTGTTAAAAGTGCTTTTACGTGTCATCTACTGTGACCTGTTCTGAAACAATATCTGACCGAAGTGACTTCTCCCTACCAGTGGATTGTGCAGACAAAGGATAACGAAATGTTACTCTGTTGTGCATTTCACCATATTTTTATTAATATTAAAAAGTATTTTCAGTAGGTATAAATTATAGGGCCATTTATGTATTATGTGTTTGGGTGGGGGGTGGGGGATGTTGTTGGCTGTTGGGCATAGCAGGTAAGAGGAACTAAGTATCCCATATGAATGTGCACATTGAAGTATCCTACAGATTCCTGAAAAGTATTGTTTTGACTACATTTTTTTTTAAATCATGCAACGAAAATAATGTAGAATATGTTAAGTAGGCTTCAAAATACTGCATCATAAGTGAATACTAACAAGAGAAAAAAATGAAAGATTATGGGTC
The DNA here is from genome assembly GCF_040412425.1 of Macrobrachium rosenbergii. Classification (NCBI taxonomy): domain Eukaryota; kingdom Metazoa; phylum Arthropoda; class Malacostraca; order Decapoda; family Palaemonidae; genus Macrobrachium; species Macrobrachium rosenbergii. The sequence goes on from NC_089751.1 coordinate 4,094,718, forward strand.
TGTGAAGTATGCTCCGTTTACTTTGCCGTCAGTAAAAGGTTGGTTAGGTAGTTATACATGATTAATTTAGTTCAACCAAACAAACTTACCTAACCTATCGTTACGAAAACAGAAAATATATTTTACGAAAATGTTAGATCAGATTAATTTTCTTTTCCTTAGTATAATTTTTTATACATTTTTGTACACAATAAACCAGTGCTACATGCGTCCAGTTTCAACTAAGCATTGAATTGTAATATTAAACTTAGTCAAGGGTTGATGTGAAGAATCGTAAAATTGTGATTGTTCACTTTTTTTGAAAATTCCTCTTCCTGATTGTAGAAAATTACCTCTTGTTTTCGAATAGTGCCTGTTTCTTATATATGCTAACACTTATAGTAAGAAATATAGCTATATTATGCAGAATTTTGATATAAAATGCATATTTGTTAGATAAAGAACTGTAGTTTAAACTTATGTCTATATATACAATATATATATATATATATATATATATATATATATATATATATATATATATATATATATATATATATATATGCATTTCCCTGAGCGTGGCAAGTTATTCCCAATATATATATATATATATATATATATATATATATATATATATATATATATATATATATATATATATATATATACACATATATAAATTGTTATGGGTGCATTTATATCCCATTATCTTGTACATAGCTCTTATCCTTGCATTCTTCCCTGACACTAGAATTATGAATGTTCCCCCTCCCTCAAAATCCCCACGGCAGTCGAAGCGTGCACCACAAGCGAGTTCGTTCCGTTCCCAAGGTTTGCAGGATTCTCGGATTACTCTGCATTCATTTGCTATCGCGTCCCAACGCACCCCATCAGGTCTACTTTTTATTGCTTTTGGCAATAAAGAAAGGCACACAGCCCTGCAGGTGAAGGAAAATCTCCCTTGAATCGGATATATGAGTCGAATAGCGCCCCCTTGAGCATGTTCGTCGTTCAGCCGCTAGTTGGGGTTTACAAGGAAGTTATTCAAATGTGAAAATGAGCATAATTGCTGAAAGAGATTTGGTACGAGGCAGCGGGCAAAAGCCGTGAGGAGAGAACCCCATGTTAACAGGTCATGAATTATTGGAGATAAGCATCGGGGAATCAGCACTCGTGACGTCAGTGCCTATCCCGCGATAAGCGAGAGACTCCGGTTTGCCGCGATTTTTTTTTTTTCTTTTCCTTCTTTCCTTTAAGTGATGGGCCAGCGATTTGCGCGTATTTCTTTTTATAATGCATGATCATTTTTTTCTGTATCTCTTTCATTGGCTCTTGTTAGTTTATATAAACTGTTACGATCATCGTTTACAGGCAAAGTCAAGTTAATAATAGGAAGCAAGAAATGAACTCGAATTTTTCAGGCAAGTCATCGATAGGCTGCAAGTTAATGTAATGAAAATCCTAAGTAGATTCATAAATTTAAGAGTACAGATACTTTTAAGTTCTTTAGATTCAGTAAAAATCTAAACAGAATATCAGAGGCAAAAATACAAAATAAGTTTAAGAAAACAGAAAAGGGAGAATTCTGAAGAGCCTTTAGAGAGGTTGCAGAACGTGTGGCCTTATGAGAAGAAAGTGTGCTACAATATAGAGAATAAACAGTCGACAGAAATAAAGTCCAGTAGTATTATTTATGACGGGCAAAAAAGTGATGAAATCACAAAGGGGTAGTAAAACCCAGCCACGAGAGACAGATATGGAGGTCAGGGGATACAAAGGAAGGGGTGGGGTGGAGGGCTTTACTCCGCAACCTTATAAATTATGACGAAAGCGAAAAGTAGAAGTGGAAGTCTTTTCTCAATCAGCATAGAAAGTCAGTGGCATTTCTTCAAACAATACAATTTGAAGACATAGCAAATGTATCCACTCGGAAGCGCGCGATCATATAAACGCAATGATTTTTTATGGGTAACATCTGATTTGTTTTTTGTGTGTGTGTTTTTTTTTCTTTCTTTGTCGTCGAGAGTAATACGGGGGAACTCATTCCGGTTGTTGAGGTCGCTGTTGCGGAGACTAGGCTAATGTTCGACAAAAACCTGGGCCAAGTCAGTGTTGGGTGGTACTGGAATCAGGCGCTCTTGCTTAATTTTCATCATCAGCGGTGGTTTGCCCAAACTGAAGCCTATTCAATATGAGTATAATAATGGTAATATTAGTCAGATTACAAAATAAAAATCTAATTGAGTTTTCGTCCATTTCGCCTGCGAGGTTCCATAGGTGAAAATGTGCAAGTGGATGAGAGACTGTCTTCATTTTATTCTTTTTTGTATTCTTGGCCCGACTAAAATGGTCATCATAATTATCTTATCTAGATTTAAGATTTTTATTGACGTTTTCTTGACAAGAAAATGTGGATTCATAATAGATAAAACTATGAATGATTAAGGAATCATGGTTGCCTTTTGAACTACAGCAATATTTAAAAGGATTCTAGTTCAACTGTAATATTTGCCGAAAAAAAATACATAATAGTGTTCCCCTTTTTATGTAAGAGGAATAACGGCTGAACACTGCATCGTTGTTAGGCATTTGTGATCATATACCCGGGAATCGCTTTAGTAAAATCTGAAAGGAAATTTACTTTGAATTGAGAAGCACTCTAACCGCTTTCCAAGCTGAGATGGTAGAGGGTGTACATATCACTCCTAAGTAGAGAAGGTCATGCATTCTATTTCTAGTTTACAGACCTTGTTACCCTTCAGGCCTTGATGTAAAGCACTCGTACAACCATCCTTGCACTTAGAAAAGTGCAGCTATCTAATTCCTTGTATGTCTATGATCAGCAGTCCGTGCTGAGCAAGTGGAAAATCTAAGGTTAACGCATTGTGTCTCAGGGTTAGCAGGCTACACCCCATCATCTGAAGAAAAGTGGCGAGAGGGCAGGCAGGTTGTGGAGGGCATATGTAATTTCCTTGTCATTGTGTAGATAGGCCTGAAGCCTTAGGGTGTTCAATTTAGCTCTGTTGAGCTTGGTGAGTTTTAAAGTCCTCTTGGCATCCTGAGCACCCTCTTCAACAAAGACCTGAAGGATGCTGCTGATCACTTACGTTCTCTCGTTGATGTCTTCATCTACAGGGCCAACAAAACTGCCACTTTTGTACATATTGCAACCGAAGAGCACCGATAACTCGTATCTGGAGGGACAAATCCAAGTTAAGAAAATAAACCAAACAGTACCGTCAAAGCCATCAGCACCAAGATTAGAGTTGACTTGTCCTGAAAGTCCAGAGAGAATTCATTCTAGTGTCAAAACCTTCAGACTATCCAGATGATGCTTGACAAGGTATTTAGACACTAATCCACCCATACCTATACGATCCTTGAAACTGTCCTAAAATCTCTTGGAAATTACACAAAATAGGCACCCTTTTGCACTTACAAAACTACCTTACTATTCAGATAGATGGCATTGCAAATTTCTGTTAGGATGTTGGGAAATGTGTCTTTTCATTTATACAACAGCCAGTGGTATATCGAGTTAGTGCTGAATCGTCGACATAGCGCCAATCCCCAGTACCTAATGACGCGAAAATGACCCTCTCTGATATTTCTGAACCCAGTTCAGTATGGGGGCTATTCCAGGACACGACCTTTTCTTGACGTCCCCGTCATTAAGGACGTAGGATGATTTGAATCATCTGTATTTACAATACCAACAGACCTCTAGCTGTGCCTGAATGGCTATGGTTAGTCCCTTAGAAAGTACCAATACTGTACAGTGGCATCGGATCATACGTTAAGAGAGCCATTTCCTCACTGCTCATCGTGGGTCGTTACTAACTGTGAATTACAGATGCTTCAACTTCTTGTACACAACGGCTACGCTGACAAAATGATCATTAAACATACACAAAGAACAAGAGAAGTGGTATGAAGACGATGATCAGGTAAGTCGGGATTCGAAAAGCATAACAAAAGACCAGGTTATGAAAACAGTCCTTGACTTGTAATAGGCAAATTCAAATAGAAAGAAGTCATATAAATTCGTATGCCTTATATTACGCACGAGCTCATATTTTTAGGATACTAAGGGAGATTTAAAAAAGTCTTGTTTCTACTGAAAATACAAGCTTTTGTGCCATATGGTATTTTAGGCCTATAAGACTGTACTGGACTGAAGTAGTAGTAATTAGTGTCTATGAATTCTAAGGATAACCGTAAAGGGAGTAGGAAAGTCCTGTGATGATAAAAAATCAAAGTAGGAAAAGGGATTACTTGATGAAGTATTCCCACCCACATCCCCACTCCACAGAAAACATTTATTAACCGGAATTATATGGTTCCTTGTCACTTGAATGTTTGGTTGTAGTTTAGAAGGATGTAACTATTGACGTCCATGTTTCATGTATGTATATGTATATATATATATATATATATATATATATATATATATATATATATATATATATATATATATATATATATATAGTTCGTCTATTTTAAAGCGCCAAAGACTATTGATTGTCGTTATAGTAAACCATTGTACGGATGTTTTCACGGTACTTAACACATTAGTTTCTTTGTCGATTTATGTTATATTGTAATTATTTACCCATAGCCGTAGGCAAAGGCAGTCTAGCTTTAGCAAGTGGAAATGGGATTAGTATTAATGCTGTTCCCATTGAGAGCAATAAATCAAGTACCGACCGTTTTGATTGCACACTGTCGACCCATACAAGTTGTTTACGGCGGCTTAAGGAGTTGATTCACTTTGAGTGTTAAGCATTTTTCCATATGGACAGTCTACTGTTAGATTTGAATTGAGAGAGAGAGAGAGAGAGAGAGAGAGAGAGAGAGAGAGAGAGAGAGAGAGAGAGAGAGAGAGGTGGAGATGGACGGGGGGAATTGTATATTATTAAAGCTCAACATTGCATGTAAATGGAACTGTGGAGAATGCAAATGATTCACACAGTTGCAAAGGTTATAGATACTTGCTACACATTCTCAAATATGTATCATTAGAAGTAAGGCGAATGAACAGCGGGAGGCTAAAAATTAATTGGGTAATTGTGTGGATATGAACGAATTCAGAATGGAATTATCAGGTTTGTCAGATTCAATTAACTGTGCGAAATGAGATTCTGTGCGGCTGAAGATGAACAGAGGGATAAGTCACAGGAGAGGGAAAAGAAAATAGTAAGGTAAAGACTTTGTACTCACCCAAGGAAGAAGGTTAAGAAAAAAAGTGATTATGCATACATTAACTATGGGCCATTCAGCTGAGGTCATGGAAAATGAAGATGTTCAAAATCAGAAAAGTGATACCAAGTGTTAAAAGAAGTCGTATATGTGTTTTCTTAGACTGCTCAAGGATCAAGGCAGAAAATACAATTTTACAGAAAATAAGGTAACAATACAGGTAGCGCTTAAATCATTAGCCATTGAGAGTAGAAGTAAAGTTACGTATACCTTAGTTTAACCAGACCACTGAGCTGATTAGCAGCTCTCTCCTAGGGCTGGCCCGAAGGATTACACTTATTTTACGTGGCTAAGAACCAACTGGTTACCTAGCAACGGGACCTACAGCTTATGAGAGTAGAAATGTGGACCTGTTCATAGGAAGCAGTACAAATCATTTCGAAATTATGAGGCAAAAGATTATGCTTAGAGATTAAACTTTCCATAGAAGTACAAGATTCATAAGAAGTTACAATTTTGGAAACATGGTGATTAATGTAAGGGACGTATTTAAGATACTTATTATTCTCTTTCTGTTTCACGGGGCTGAGATTTTCGTTCAAATAGATACCAGGATTTTTAATGCAGTTCAAATGCCATGTTAGAGGTGAATTTGCCTTTCCCTGTATCCCCATTAGTACACACACACACACACATATATATAATGATGTGTGTGTATGTATGAATATACATCTATATGGTCAGTTACAAGCGCGTGATGTATTTTTCATAAGCACAGACATTCAGTGTTTATAATTAGTTCAATATACCTTGGGTATATCTTACACCTTAGGGGAATTATAAATGGTAAGTGTATCTGGCCACCCAGGATTCAAACCTGGACCAGTGGTTTATGTATAAGGATTAACACTCCACACTGACCACTCTGCTATCGAGGCAGAAGTGAGTTGATATTCAGGTTTTGTAGTTAAAATCCATATCCCTCCATCTACACCATGATAGTTTGACTAACTTAGTTTGTAACACTTAGCTAATTATGATTTTCGTCACATATACACGATTGATTTGTAAATATGGCACATGTATCGTTTAATATCGAATTCTCCGTACCATGAGAATAACTAGCACCCAACGGGAATTACAATTATTGACAATTGCATCTGCACCGAGTTGCGAACGGAGTTCAAATGCTGCTTGACAGGTGAAGGTCAGTTCTCTCTTTTAAACGGCGTTTATAGCATTTATATGTGTCACGCGAAAACGCAGTTTTAATGATATGTATATATATGTTTGTATGGATGTATATTCGTACGTATGTTTGTCTGAGTAAAATGAACAGAGGGTCTACCCGGAGAGGAAGGATTGTTGAAAAATGTGATTTAAATGTTAATAAGATAAGCAAGTGTTACAAATGCGGAGACTATCTTGTACACACACACACACACACACACACACACACACACACATATATATATATATATATATATATATATATATATATATATATATATATATATATATATAACTCTGTCACATACACAATTGTTCTGTGCATTAGTAGAATTACTAAAAGGACCTCATTCAAACTGGATGGTATCTAATGGAGTTTTTATTCGAAAAGTTACAAGCTTTCTTGGACAGTCCACATTATCAAGTATCCGGACCAATACGGATACTTGATAATGTGGACTGTCCAAGAAAGCTTGTAACTTTTTGAATAAAAACTCCATTAGATACCATCCAGTTTGAATGAGGTCCTATATATATATATATAATATATATATATATATATATATATATATATATATATATATATATATATATATATATATATATATATGTGTGTGTGTGTGTGTGTGTGTGTGTGTGTGACAGTAATTCATAAATGGCTACGTGGTTCAAACGTAGCAGTCGGCTATCATGGTGGAGGTGTGTTGGTATCGACTGTAAGTAGAAAAACCTGAATTCGACAGGCATATGTACGTCAGGGTAGGTATCACTTTATACTTGTCTTGCTAGCGGGATCGTTCCCTAACCATTCGATGGCTCGAGTCCACCTGCTGACGGATCGCTTATCACTCATAAATTCCCTATCGACGTATATTCCGAGGTTGAGTGAATTTGATATTAAACGACCTTAGTAGCTTAGGGTTTGTGAATATAAAAATGTCACGGAGTTTATTTAACAAAAATACATACATTATATTTATACATATATATATATATATATATATATATTTATATATTTATATTTGTATACATGTATATACACGCACACACACACATATATGTATATATATATATAAATTTATATATACATACACATTTAAAGTCTGCGTTCGTTGGATGTTTACGAGTCACACGTGCAGCGTAATTAAATATGAGTTCGCTAATGAAACGCTGGTGTCCTCTTTTGAGAAGTGTAAAGTCACGTGTCAGACAGAAAAGACGTTACTAACTTCCTAAAATCAGATTCTCCAGTCTTTCAGTAAATAAACTGTCAATGCACACGCATCTTTGAGTTTTCTCTCCGGAATGCGAACCTCTGCATAACATTTACCAACTGTATATCAATTATTAACTCGCTGGGGTACTGAAAAAGCCTGGATTGTGCTACAATGACTTCCGAGCGTCTCCGCGTAGCTTCCTGGAGTGCAAATAATTGATTTGCTAAAGGCAAGAGGTGTGTGTAGAGCCCTTTCCAGAAGGGTGAAAGTCTCTGTTAAATCCTCTATTTGATGATCTTCACTTCTTTCGCATCCCTTAGTGCTCTTTATTTTGTTCGTCATCAATTATTGGTCCTTAATTCTCGTTTGGATGTAAAGCTCGACTGTGACTCTGCAAATACTTTTCTCGGCTGGAGATGACTCTGTCCCATCGACCCTGAGTCCTTCTTCGCCTTTGCTGATACTCGTTTATTTGGTCTCCAAGTTAATCAAGTGGTTGTTCTGTAAGAGACTGTATTTTTTATTATATGTAATTTAATACAGCCATATATGTATAGATATAATATATATATATATATATATATATATATATATATATATATATATATATATATATATATATATATACATACATGTTTGTATATATATATACATATATACATTTACAGTATATATATACTTATGTTTATGCATATATAAAGTATATATATACATATATATAAATATTATATATATATATATATATATATATATATATATATATATATATATATAGATTGTTTTCAAAGAAAAAGGAAGATAGTCACTTTCACATTCATCCTCCTGCATACTGAATTTAATTTTGATGCAAATGGTGTGGATAACCAATGTTGCTGAATTTTCTGTCTTAATAAATAAGAAAAGCTGTCATGGCTACGATCGGGATACAAACTTACAGCAGACAGTCAGAACATTGATGGAAGCGTCTACCATCCAGTAAGGCTTGGACCTGAAAGGTATTGATATGACTTGTTATACTGATAACTTCAGGACGGAGTTAAACCAACAGCAAAACATGATTTCTCTGAAATTATGAAATCAAGAAAGATAAAAGTAACTAATTAAGGAAATGAATAAAGATTCTCTTCAGAGACTTCAATGTGGAACAAGGACTGTGTAAACATAGACTGTAAGTCTGTTAAAACCAAATATAAGAATTTTGATAAGAACATGATAGCCAGAAGAAATTCCTTCGGACTCAAAGCTTCATTTTGAAATATCTATTGTCAAATATGGGAACCCAGTGGTTGTTGGTGCAAACACATTTCTGGAGATTGGACTGGTAATTGCTGGACCAATGCTACCACTTGCTGCCAGTTCTGCCTCTTCGGAGGGAGGACCAGTAGATGAAGGTCCATGACCTTTAGCTTCTATAAGAGCATCTATCTTTTTAAAGTTGGACATAGCACCTGTCATCCCTATAAAACAAGCATGTGGGCCATGTCCAAATATGCATTAAATCTAACCAAGGGTCCTCCTTTCTCAGTGAAGAAAGAAGCCACAGCTTGGAAGCCATCAGCACAAAAGATTGTGTCATCTACTGGTGACAAAGTTGCTCGATCTTGGAAGGGGAATAATCAGGAAAAAAACCAGCAAAAATGTAAGAAAATGAATCAAAATCCCTTGCCCTGAGAAAAAGTGGGCCAAAATAATGTGAGTAAACCTTACTATAGTGGTTCAAAATCCCCCAAAATTCTCTCCCATGGTTCAATGGTACTGACGAGGGTTGACGAGTAAATGGGAAGAACAGTGAACAATTATTCACGATATGTCATAATTTTACTTCCACTTCAGGAGACAACGATTCCCAATTCCAATATTCCTTGCCAAAATTAATATATAGCATTCCGCTCAACATATATTCCAAGTATTATCAATCTACATTTAGGCCCGACTCACACGGACCACAGCCATGTGGACAATCAAGAATCACTAAAAACTACGTTTTTTCCTGCTAAAGGTTTTAATTTCTTTTAAAACTATTAAAATTGCATGTAAATCTGCAGGCTGGATTACGAGCGCGGGATTAGAGACTCTGTATTTGAGAAGAGAGATCCAAATCCATTGCAGCATCAAATTTAGAACAATCAAAACATATTCATAGCACACTCGTGCATCGAAGCATGGTCTGACAAGGAAATTATTGAATTGTCGTATTGTCGGGAGCACTCTTTAAAAGTGCTTGCTTCGTTGCATTATTGTTTTTAAATACAACATCAACTCCAGTTTCTTAAGTAGCTGGGGACTACCTTCGAAATTATTATTATATGGTAGTACAAGAAAGTTTTTGTGTTGTAAAATGTCTTTGTCGTAATCATGAAAAATCTTTTGCCACTCTTAATGTGGCAGAAATCGAGGAAATCAGTTTCATAGTGGAAAATACAGCATACCGACTTCAAGAACAACACATATATATATATATATATATATATATATATATATATATATATATATATATATATATATATATATATATATATACACATACATACATATACACACATATATACAGTGTATATATATTTATTTATATATACAGTATATATATATATTGTATATATGCGTGTGTTTGTGTGTTTTTGCATACGTGTGTGTGCTTTTTTTCAGTATTCTCCACTAAGATAATCACACAACCTATATGAACTAAATATGGGTGGTCCATTGATGTTGATAAAAAGAAAATGACTTGAGATAAGTAATTTTCAGGCGCAATGAACCGCAGAGCGATTTACACAGAGTTAAAGAGTTCACTTGTGCCTGCATTATCATGCACGCTGTTAATCATACGCATAGTTCTTGATTACTTCTGCATAAGCATAAAAGTAATATGAATCTCTCTCTCTCTCTCTCTCTCTCTCTCTCTCTCTCTCTCTCTCTCTCTCTCTCTCTCTCTCTCTCATTTGGATTTTAATTACAATTTTAAGATGAGGTACCTATCGAAGAGAAATCGTTGCCATGCCATACCTGCCTGTTTATGATGGACGGGGAAACACGTCGATTACAGCTGCCATGAAATATGGGATCGAATCGAAATAGCAGCAGATACGATGCCCTGCGCTCGGAGAGTCCTATTATGTGCACAGTCATGAAACGCTGTCAAGATGGAATGCCGAAGCGACAGAGCCTATTCTTTTGTTGAATTCCTTTTGTTTTGGAAGCCATTCGTTCGCAGAATTTGGTTGTGTGGTTGTTTTTCTCTTTAGTGAGTGCAAATGTTTTAACTGGTTCATGGAATCTGCCGGATTTAATTCTTGGTAACCATGTACATTTTAAACCAGAATCCACGCTATGATTAGTGTAGTGAAGCGTTTTGCTACATTAATACATTATTACCCTGTATTTATGTATTGTATGAGGGTAAGATGTATATTCCATTTTATATATTATATTCTGAGGTTGAGTAAATTGAAAATATTTCCATAAGTAGGTTTGTATGTATATATATACGCTTGTGTGTGTGTATATATATATATATATATATATATATGTATGTATGTGTGTGTATAAATGTATGAGTGTGTGTATATATATATATATATATATATATATATATATATATATATATATATATATATATATATATATATATGGCATGGGAAAAAAAACTATATATGAATATTTATCTTGAAATACGTGTTTCTTCCATAACTGAATATAAAACAGCGGGCACTGGGAAAGACGATACTGAATTTAATTTAGTAAGTATTATAGCTTAGTTTTTTCATCTATTGTGTCTTTTATTATTATGGCCATTTCTCTCTCTCTCTCTCTCTCTCTCTCTCTCTCTCTCTCTCTCTCTGAGAAGGACATCCCTGTTAACTTCGTCGTTGACTTGAGACTCAGGTGCCCCAGGCGACCGCTGTCATCCCAGGTAATCACGATTCCCAATTAAGATAAATTTGCCCATTAGAGGCTGACACTTGGCCAAGTGACATCTCTCTCTCTCTCTCTCTCTCTCTCTCTCTCTCTCTCTCTCTCTCTATTTGTTCTTTGGTATGTATGACTTTTGTTTTACATCTTTTAAGACAGTGTGAATGATGGCAATTGGCCTTCAACGGAGAACTTTTCTCTTATTTAAAAATCTGGGGCGGTGTCTTTGGCCATCTTTTAAGACAATGTGAATGATGGTAATTAGCCGTCAACGGAGAACTTTTCTCTTATTTAAAAGCCTGGTGCGCTGTCTTTGGCCTTCATGTTTTGTCATTGTCGTTTTTCTGTCTGACTTTGAATGATTTCGGTGAAATTACTTCACCCTGATCGCTTGCTATATATTTTACAGTTTTCTGTCACTCGAATTTTTGTCTAGTCAGATTAGTTAACAGACTTTTCCGGCAGAAATTTCGCAAACAGAGTCATGCTGAGGTCTTTCTAGTTAAGTGGTAATTAGTAAATGGAAGTCTTCATCAAGGCATCGTGTTTTCATAATGTTTTGCATATCATTAGATATTTTCTTAGTTTTAAGCGCTCATCTCCAGCCTCCCTCTTACAGTTTTCGTCCAAGCAGTTCTGGGTCCTTCAACTCTTCTGGTGCCCACTTGGGCCCATTAAGCATATTACTTGTTCTCCCTAGGTTGGTCCCCCTCGGCGTGGGACCACCTTGACATGGTGAGGGGGCTCTTGAACCCCTGGAATTTGTTCGTGGGTTGAAGTCCAAGGGTCTCAAATATCATCACATATTACTTTTGGTTAATTTTTTTGGAATTTTCCACTCTCCGTAAAATTTATTGGACTTGATAAATAGGAAAATGTAATATAGCTGGGACTGGGTTTATATCTGAAGCTGGTAGTGGGAACTTCGGGAGGATCATTAACTGCCCAATAATGTTTGGACCTGAGAGGTATCAGAATGATAGCTCAGGGACAGAACTATTCTGCAGGGCTGGGCCATGGATTCCAAGGGTGGTCTGGTTCTTGGGATAGGACTCGGCATTCTGTCCGGTTTGCCCATGGTGTGGGGATGATTGTATTCTTGTAATACTCTCAGTCCCAACAAGTGGGTTTGGCTTACACTTAGGCCACTCTAATTGTGTTGTGCCATCCCATGTGGAGTAGGGTAGGGGGCGGGCATTTGGGAGTTGGTTACTACTGGTACCATGGGTGGGGGTGGGGGGGGGGGAGAGTAATTCCTTGGAAGCCTGATGATATCTTTTTAAGGTTTTCATGTTTACTTAATTTTTTTTAGTATATCTTTATGAGTAGTAGCAATAAACTTAAAAGTGCGTAAAAGAGGCTCCAGTTTAACAACTTCAAAACCAAAGTAAAATTAATTCATTTTCTTCAGTGGAACTCTCAGGGATTAAGAGCTAAGTGGGAAGAGCTAGGGCTGCTCATATCAGAAGTGTCTCCTGTATGTATAGCTTTGCAGGAGACAATGATTGGTAATAATATGTGTGCGAGCCCACATGAGCATACAACCTATCATTCCTCTAACAACATAATTATAGGAGGCCATGAGGGTGTAGTTTTATATATTTGTAATGACACCCCACAAAATCCCATTGGTATTCAGTCTACACTGCAAGTGATAGGCGTGCAGATCCATTTGCAAAGTAAATGCACAGTATGCTCGCTCTATCTACCACCTAGTGAAGTCTTCCTCATTGATCAATTTAAATCCATTCATTCCACAGCTACTTTGTTATTCTGGGAGATATGAATAGTAGAAATCTTCTTTCGGGTGATATCGTTACCAATCAAAGAGGAAATTGCCTGTGCTCCATCACAGAAAGTGAAAATGTGGGAATCCCAAACACAGGGGAATCTTCAAATTTTCACGTTCAACCAGGAACCTTATTCAGCAATTGACTTTGCAACGACTCTCGGGGAGGACTGTAATTTAGAGAAGTTATAATCTCTGTTAGGGAGGCGGGCCTCCTCAACAGAATTTAAATCATATACATATACAGTACAGTATGTGTATATGGATGTATAGTTATATGTATTTACAGATATGATTACATGTATGTATATATATATATATATATATATATATATATATACATATATATATATATATATATATATATATATATATATATATAGAGAGAGAGAGAGAGAGAGAGAGAGAGAGAGAGAGAGAGAGAGAGAGATTTCTTATGTGACACTTTTTAAACTTATTTCTATATTCATCTTTTTAATTTCCTATTTATTACGGCGTCAATAACCTAGATGTTGCGACGCCAGTTTAAACAGCCAAAAATCAATCAATCAGTCCCTAGGTTGGTGTGAACATATCCAGGCCATGTCCATCTCCCTTCAATGAATATATCGGGTTCATATGGAATTTCCGAATTCTTTCATGATATAATTTCTCAGTCTTTTCTGCCATTTGATCATAGTAATCTCCTTTAAGCCTTATTCTCGAGGCAAAATCTTTTATCTTACCTCGTGGTATTTATAGTATGCATATTGAAGACCAACGAGAACCTCTTTTATGCATTTTTATTTTAATATTTTTAATTTTCTCATCTGCAAGGAAAATTTTGTCAAGGACTTGTCGTTTAGCTCATTTTAGCGAGTAGCAGAGATATAAGCAGACCAGTTTCTGGGCAGCAAAACAAGGTACAATTTTTTTTGGGTGTTGGTTGATTTGTCATCAGATTTAGGTGAAAAATAAGGTATTTGAAATTTTTTAATATTTCTGCAATTTTTATAGTTTTATTGTAATATTCATTTGCATATTTTCTTCATTATTATTGCAAATTATCTTTTCTGGGCATCATGAAAAAGCAATAATTGTTCATTCTGTTGTTCCGACAATTGCAGAATTTTGTTTTCACTAATTTTTGATTGACTGAGTCAGCTGATTCGCGAAGGATTCAAAGGTTTTGTTGGTTATGTTTTTACTCTTTGGAATGCGTATCTTTGCTACACAGAAAAAGCTGTACTCCAAAGGGAACTAGGTATAGTAATCTTGTGCAAAAATTGCAATGATGGCAGTGTAATTTATATAAAACTATCCTTGTTCGCAACGTGACGGTTAATTAAGCTGATTAACACTATATGTAAATTAAGGTACTAATTTCATTCTTGTCGTTATGTGGAATTCCATTTTTCGCACGTCCTTTCTTGTTCATCTTTCTTTGTTATTTTCCCCTGTAATTCCAAGGCTTTCATTTATAATCTGTATTCGATCAGTTGCTTTTATCGTATGATTTCGGAGTAACATAGCGAGAATGCTCACGTACCCATGTGGGGTACATCCCTATAAATAAAAGTCATTAAATCAATACAATTGACTGTTCCTCCGCATGCAATGAGAGAGAGAGAGAGAGAGAGAGAGAGATTAATTCGAATTATAACGAAAACGTAAAGGTACTTACTTCTAAATTCAAAATGTCGTTAAGGCTTTTCCTGATTCTAAATGTTTTAGCTTATTTTTCAAATAAAGCATTGCGTCTTCAAAGTTTGAAAAGCGCCTGTTAAAGGAAACGGTGTTCTGCAAGCATCCTCTGCTTTTTATATTTCCATCTCATTTTTCAAAGAAGAAGCTTTTTTTGTCGAACTCGAAATTAGGTGAGGCGGGGGTAGGGGGGAAATAAGAGCCGGCCCCCCTTTATATTGCAGCGCGATGATTTCATGCAATGGCCGAATAGCCAATTAAACTTTTAGCGGCAGTTATCAGATTCATCTCAAACAAAACACCCCTTTTCAAAGCCACCATTATGACGCTAATCATAGGGAGGGAGTCAATGCAATTGGAGCTCCGTCCCGCGTGCGGATGTATTATTAAGCGGCCATTTGTCCAGTTTAAATTGCAATTGATTTCTTCACATTTCTCTCTCATTCTCACTCTTCCCCACCTCTCTCTCTCTCTCTCTCTCTCTCTCTCTCTCTCTCTCTCTCTCTCTCAGAGGGTAATTTTGCTCCCTTTTTGAAAGGAAAGGAATACTTATTCTCTATTCCTCTTCTTGAAAACGTAAAATAATAGTTTTTTCCCTTTTGCTCCCTTTTTAAAAAGGAAAGGAATATTTATTCTCTATTCCTCTTCTTGAAAAGTAAAACAATAGTTTTTTCCCTTTTGCTCTTTTTAAAAGGAGAGGAACACTTATTCACTATTCCTCTTCTTGAAAACGTAAAATAGTAGTTTTTTCCCTTTTGCTCCCTTTTTAAAAGGAATACTAACTTATTCTCTATTCCGAGGAACACTTATTCACTATTCCTCTTCTTGAAAACGTAAAATAATAGTTTTTTCCCTTTTGCTCCCTTTTTAAAAGGAATACTAACTTATTCTCTATTCCTCTTCTTAAAAACGTAAAATAATAGTTTTTTTCCCTTTCTCTCTCCTTATGAGCATGGTGTTTAACGGTTCTCCTTTTGAGAAATTGATTTTGTTCTCCAAGGACTAATGGGACACTGGGTCAATGGCATGAAACAAGGATTGCGTCATAGGGTAACAATTCAGATGGAACAAAAAAGCAGTATAAGGACACATCAATTTAGTGGTGGCTAATAGGCTTTGACTGCTAGTTATAATATTCACATGTCGTGTTGAACATAATGATATGTATTTTATTCATTGTATAGGTATTTGCTGTGCATTGAGAGAGAGAGAGAGAGAGAGAGAGAGAGAGAGAGAGAGAGAGAGAGAGAGAGAGAGAGAGAGTGTTTTAGATGAAGTCTCGCACCTTGAACGATATGATTGTAATTGTAGGAGCATTTGAAGGAGGATGTGACTCTGATCCCTGTGTTGTGTTTGCTCTTCACAAGTGAAAAGATAAATTTTGGATATATATATATATATATATATATATATATATATATATATATATATATATATATATATATATATATATGTATATATGTATATATACACTTGTATATGTATATATATGTATATATATATATATATATATATATATATATATATATATATATACACTTCTTCTTTTAACGTGCTTTTTTCCCATTTGAATGGGGTAAGCACGATGCCTTCTTTTGAAGGACTTTTGATTTGGCTTTGGGGTAGACTTTGTAGTCACACACACCAAATGTGTATCTCGTCGTCGGGCCGTCATATTTATTATCCCTCTCTAATTAGGACTGAACTGCATTTAACGAAAAACCACAGCTGTTTAGTCTTCAGCGGACCATCGATTACCGTTAGTGCCTTTCATACATACGCGTCCTTACACGATATTAAAAATTGTTTATAAGCGCAAGTCTATCCTCACAAAATGTCAAAACATCGTGTGTTTGCTCCTTAGACTTACATGCTAACTGTAGTCTTTCATGTGTGCAACAATGGAATGTTTGCGAAGCCTTAAAGATTAATCTGAGAGTAGATTAATCTAATATTTGTTTTTATTTCCTGTAATAGTATTGCGGCATGTGTATCCGGAATCACATTCGAGACCAGTCTGAGACTTACCATAACACACAGAAGCTCCGATGGAATTATTTTTTTAAAATATAGAGCACCATACAGTAGGGATTATGATATAGCAGTTGGCCTTGAAAATAGGCTTCACTTATCACTGAGGGGTTCTTGTCTGCAAAGGGTCCTTACTCTTAAACCGGTTGTTCATAGGCCTTGTAATATTGTGTCTGTCAGTCAGTTAGAAAATCTAAAGAAAACGTATCAAGATGAAAGTAGACTGCGCATTGAAGTACATTAACACCACTCTTTATAGTAATTGTACTAAGTAACCTGCGCCTTACGAGTTAGTCTTATGTTTCTCTGTTCAGAAACAGGGGTTCTTAGAGTTTTTAAAATATTTTTTTGTATCTGGATGTCTCTCTAGGCTTTCGTTTGGTCTGTAAAAAAATGGTGATATTATGCCTGACAGTCTTTGCTCTGAAGTGTTTCAAGTACGTGTACTTTTTTAAACTACGTTTCGAAGTTATCAGGTGTTATTTCCAGTCTTGATTTTTTAGGAAAACTGATGGAATAGTCAGGGATCACTCAGGGTTTGAGTCTAACAATTCAATATAATTACAGATAAAATTTTTATAGCATTAAGAATTCGTTGGGTAACTGATGAAGATCTGATTAAAATTAGTAAAATTAAAAAAATGAAAAATAATACACTCAAAAGTGTGTCAGAGTTTTTGTCATTCTTGTTGTCTACATACCATCACGTTTACTGCTATTTCTACTACAACAACGCCTCTTAAATTTATTATTATTACTACCGTTATTAGTTTTGTTGTTGGTGTTGTTGTTATTGATATTGTTTTTAACCGTCTTAGATTATCTTACCTCTCCTAGTCGTAGGAAGTGCAGTCGTCTCTCTCTCTCTCTCTCTCTCTCTCTCTCTCTCTCTCTCTCTCTCTCTCATTATGATGGATGGACTGAAAATGACATCGGCAAGGAGCGTTATATTGTGTGTGTAATTTCCTTCAGTGTAGGGGTCCTAAGATGTTAGGCTTGGGCGTAACCATCTGTAATTTGAAGGTTAAACTCGGTGAGGGCCTTGAGCAAGTGAGGTGTTGAGAAGGAAGCGTAATTAACAGTGTTATGGATGGAGTAGGGTCTCATTTTGGTAAACTCTTGTGGTATTATAGACCTTACAGCTTCCCATTTAATGATCTATAAAAACGCCATTGTGACTGTATATTTAATCGAAGATCGTTACATGATAAATATGGAGAATCTTTTAGTTTTGATGTTAAATTTAATTGCATCGTTCACTTCTTAATGTTGTCATATTAATTTATTATATACAACTTAACATCTTCCGTTGTCAACTAACCAACGAATAAGAATCCTTTTGATGTTCATACACATAACGTTTTTATCAACGAAAATATTTCCTGAAAAATTCGTTATGTTTTAACTGCTTGTAGTGGGTTACCACTGATAGATTGCAAGGCAAAGTTTTAAAATGGTTTGCAAATAATTAATGAATATCAACAAAAGACGCAATTGCACTTGAAACAGTTTAAAGAAGAGCGGATAAAATGCATAGGAAATTAACCTGTTCAGTTTAAATAAAAAGTAAAACCAAGTTGAAATCGTAAAAAGTTCGCGTTAAACAGTATCATTTTAAATCTGGGAATTAATGCTATAATTTTGACAAGGTTTAAATCAAAACTAAGGACTTTTCTTAGTTATCCCATGATGTGATCCTTCCACACTTTCTGCCATTTAGTTCTCAGCTTCAAATGCGGATAGACTGTCTGGATTTAGTTTCCGAATGCGAAGAAGAAACTTAGGCATGGCAGCATTATTACGAAATTAGCTTCATCTTCCAATTACAGACAATATGTAGATCTGTGTCAGCAACATTGCACAAGCTTATGCGTGATCAAGGGTGGCTTTGAAGAAGGCTGAAATTAAATAAAATGATTTGTCCAGAGTGAAATCAACTGAAAATGAATGTGAGGGACAAGAGAGGAGATAAAAGTCATGAATGAAAATAATTAAGAGCCAGGGAAGATAACAAATCCTTAAGGAAAACTACTAGAGATATGAAAAAGAACAGATGCAACCGCATCAACCTACATAGACTGGTGTGACAAGAAATATGAAATTAATCTATAAACAGAGGAAATTAATTACGGTGCTTGGCTAACAGAACCTACAGTACATTGACTTTGCTGTACAGAACTCGTAATGGCGATTAGAGAGGGCTGTTGGAATTGAAGTTTCATAGATTTTAGATTGAAGTGGAA
This sequence comes from Macrobrachium rosenbergii, assembly GCF_040412425.1. Classification (NCBI taxonomy): domain Eukaryota; kingdom Metazoa; phylum Arthropoda; class Malacostraca; order Decapoda; family Palaemonidae; genus Macrobrachium; species Macrobrachium rosenbergii. The sequence goes on from NC_089751.1 coordinate 4,113,998, forward strand.
GCAGCAGAGTAACAGCTGGAAGGCTAAGAACCGGCTTCTGTCTTTGTATGATGGATACCACAGGAAAATAATTGGGCAAGCCTATCCTCATGCCCATTGAGAAACAAAAGAAGGATGCCACAGGCTTTTAGAGTTAATCTGTTTTCAGAATCTCAGTCTCATAACTCTACTGAATTTCCACACAGAAATGATAATGGAATCCATAGCGTTGGTAAGAGGCATAGTTGCAGGCCAGTTGTGACTGAATCATATAAGGCCGTGTTACATTGGAAGGAAACAAAAGGAGTGGCATTTGCAGTAGAAAACACTGTTGCAGTATTTTTATATTGGAAAAGAGGTGGAAAGCCAATTTGACAAAATTTTTGGAGATGGTTTTCTCTCAAGAGAAGTGGAAATGATAACAGGGAACTACCTCAGAATATTATACATCACCTTCACAAAAGTTCTTAGCTCTATGGAGTTACTTTTTGGAATGATCCAGGCAGATTGGAAGGCAGCTAAAGTTAAAGTCTAATGAGATTCCAAGTATGTTTGTACGTTCTTTCTCTAGCCTGAATAGTCAGAGAGTAAGCATAATCAGACTCCTGAAGTTTTGACAGAACAAGGGATATATACCTACACCCCTTCAACCAACGCCTCAGTGATACAGCATTGCAAGGGTAGGATCTACAAAACAGAAGCAGTAATACCCAGAGCGAAAATCGGTAGTAATAAAATGCAAGTCATGCTTTTGAGGTGCCAGAGTGCCATAGACAGAGGTTAAATAAACGAGTGGGAGGAGGGTTTACAAAAGTACTGGAAACTGCGATAAGGCTGCAGTTAGAGAGTCTGCAGGATATGAAATGCGAATGTAGTCTCTATGAATATGGATAGGCCAAACATCATTTATTCCCAAAAGAGAAGAGAGTTATAAGAACATCAACAGAGGAGAGGTCCGCTGGTCTTCTAGGAAATGCGTTAACGCTTATATAGTTTCATACTCCATTTTTAGAGGAGTCTGGGTTCGGAGTCAGCAGGCACCAGGAAGATCCTGGCATACACTAGAAAACCCGGGATCTTTTTACGCCCTACGGTGCCATAGACCAAGGGCCAAGTACACATTTTTGAAATCGATATTTTGGCACAAAAGAAAAGAACTAGGCTAAGGAGTTACAGTATAAATATTACTGTAGAGGTAGAAAAGGTAATAAAAAGGATACATATTTTTACGAAAGTACATACATTGATTGTTCTTTATTTAGTTCATAAGATAAGAAAATAACAGTCCATCAGCAGGATAGACGAGGTTCACAGTAGTCTTCTAGACTATGTTTTGAGCTCACAATCTGCAGTAGTTTCTTTGCTCATTAGAGAAAACATGCTGCTAACATTAAGCTCATCAAGTGTGCATTACCTTTTCATTTTTTCAGTCATGTCTCTTTTCCTTCGCTATTCTTTTTTATTATAATGTTTTATCAAATTTGTTGTTTTATAACTGAATCCGCCCTTAATTGGCTAGATTTTTTATTGGCAGATAATAACTATAGTTGTAATTCTTGTGTTTGAAATTGTAGTCCAAATGACTTTAGATCATTAATGCTTTGAAGGCCCGTACAAATTAGGATTTTTTAAATTGTCTTAGAAAGTTGAGTTTTGCCTTGCCATCGCAGTTTTTGCTAAAAAGTTGATACCCTTCCTCCTTTTAGCTCTCTCTCTCTCTCTCTCTCTCTCTCTCTCTCTCTCTCTCTCTCTCTCTCTCTCTCTCTCTCTCTCCCCAGATCTTCTTATCACTATCCGAGATCTGAACTGTGGGATAATTCCATCAGGGTATAATAACACTTCGCTGAAATGCCGACAAGGCATAGGTAATGTCGGAGATAGGTATCTGGTAAAACAGTACCTTACGGCCGATGATAACAATAATGGTGATGATGATGATGATGATGATGATAGTGATGAAAGTGATGAAACCCTGCACACTGTTATTGAAAAGTGGTCTTTTTGAGGTGCCCATACACCGAAGTTACGTGGAACCAGAACCAGTTGTTAGATATCGATGTATTTCCATGACCGATATCGGCCTTGAAGTGTTTTGTATTCGGCAGTTGTGTGGGTCCGTATGAATTTTTAAAAAGTTTTATGTGCGTCAGAGGCATTTTATGTATATAAAATTAGTTGCAAGAAATACTGTTCGTCTTTTAATGTTCCCTCTCTCATCAGCATATGTTGATTTACTTTAAACTCAAGGAAAGTGTTTCGTACATGAAATGTCTATAACCTTAGTTCTTATTATTTATTTGATATCTGTGATAATGATTATACAATTTAAATATCATACTTCGAATCATTAATATTTCCACCAACTATTATCAGCATAAACTCTCTCTCTCTCTCTCTCTCTCTCTCTCTCTCTCTCTCTCTCTCTCTCTCTCTCTCTCTCTCTCCTTTATGCTTTCTTCTTTGCTATGCTCTCTCTCATTTCTCTCTGTAATCTCTCTCTCTCTCTCTCTCTCTCTAATATGCTAAGCTTTATGCTTCTCTCTCTCTCTCTCTCTCCATCTCATTTCTTAATGCTTTCTGCTTTGCTATGCCCGGACATTTGCATGTAATTAGCCTCTCAAAGCTCGCAGTAATATGCTAAGTATATGCTTCTCAGCAATTATTTTTCTGCCATCTCATTTCTTAATTCTTTTATATTTACTTTCAACACAGTATATAGGTATATGTATGTGTGTATATATATAATATATATATATATGTGTGTGTGCTTGTGCGTGTGTATAACTGAATCACGAAAATATGGAACGTGATGGATATATAGATAGACAAAATTATTTAGGAAAGAGAAACAGTGGAGTGCTGTAAGGCCTTTCGACTTCTCGTCCTTTACTTAGCTAAGTAAAGGACTAGAAGTCGAAAGGCCTTGCAGCATCCCATTGTTTCTCTTTCCATCGGGGATTTTGTCTTTATATATATATATATATATATATATATATATATATATATATATATATATATATATATATATATATATATATATATATATATATAGATAAAGATGTACATACAGATATAGATATGTAAAGATTATCATAACCAAATATGCACACAAGGAGAGAACAAAAAATACATACGCATTGCGTTTTATCTAAATATATGGTGCATATGTAAAATGAGTATAAATATAAGAATATACACGTCTTAGAATACAAATTACATACGTAACAACAAGAGCACTAGCGCACACATACACGTCCACATGCAGACACAATTATACATACTTACACACACACATATATATGTATGTATGTATGTATATTTGTCTGCCTGTGGACGTGTATGTGTGTCCTAGTGCTTTTGTTGTTACGTATGTAATTTGTATTCTAAGACGTGTATACTCTTATATTTATACTCATTTTACATATGCACCACAAATTTAGGTAAAACGTAATTCGTAAATATTTCTTGTTCTTTCCTTGTGTTTCTATTTAGGTATGATAATCTTTATGCGCAAAGACGTACACGTAGACGCAATTACATTTCATGTAGATTTTTTGTACATTAGTGGTGTTTTCTCCTTTCTGAATTTTCCCCCTCTCTTACTCCCTTGCTATTTCTAGTTCCTCTTCTGCCTTCGCATGGTAATTTACTTTCTGCCCTGTCACATTTTTATATTTTTTTTCCTTTTCAGTCTCGCCATTGCATCACTCTCACTGTCCTATCATTAGTTTCCCGTTTCGCTAGAGTGAAAGGAATTACTTAAGCGTGTCTCTACATAACTGAGCAATTGACTGGTAATTCTTATAGAATCCTCCTGCAGGACCGAACCTTATCATTTGGCGTTTGCACCTGGCCGGCAGACGTCATCACACCACCGCAACTGGTCGCACCTGGAAGTGGACGTTTTTATTTTTTTTTTTTTTTTATTTATTTATTTTTTTTTTTTTTTGTAGGAGGGGGTTTTTTGTCGTTGATCAGTTTTGATGCTCTTTATCCCATGGCTTTAGAAAAATCACGTATTTTATTAAAACTGGAGGAAAGCAACTGCTTGCACATTTTCTCGCTTGATCGCAAGCGACTACAAATTCTTGCAGTGAAATGACAACTATGATTAATTCTCAGTAAAATAAAGACGGAAAGATGATTGACTTTATAACTAGAAAAACAACGTGTCTTGTAGAGTCAGTTGAACCTTTAAATGTCGAATCAAATCATCTCTTAATGTTGTGGATTCTCCGTTCACGGATATCTTATACATACTGCTTAAGTTTTTACGATTGGTCACTAGTGCTTAGTGCCTCAGTTTCTTAGGTGGAGGGGATGCTATAATCCAGAAAAAATAAAACATAAATTCTTTATGTGACTGGCCCAGTTTCAAAAGAAAAATCATATTTTGTGGATTTTATAGGTCGATGGAACAGCATTTGAGAGGTGACAGCAGAATCTCATTTCGAAACATCTCTTGTGTCTCACCCCTTCCATTTATATTCTTTCATTGCTAAGAGAGTGTTTTGTTCTAAGTCCCATCCATGAAATAAGAGAACAACAGTTCCTGCTAATGTGGAGAACCACGCCGCTGTCATCGCCGAAAAGGCGCAGACTCAGAATCTTTCGCCTGGAGATGACACAGCATCCCAATTCTGTTTGTGAAGTTCTGTAGCCGCAGAAACAGTCGGGGCAGCAGCAGGAGCACCCATCCCCTTCGGTTACTCTAATTTTAAGGGTGAGAAGACCCCGTAGGGAAAGCGTCGGGGGCATTTGGGTATGTAATGGGTTTTGGACGACCGTATGTAAATTCTCCCGTCTATGTTAATTTGCCGTAATCAGGTATTTCCTGGTCGTTTATTGATCCACATACTTTGGAAATGTCTTTGGCGTAGCGGCTATTCCCTTTAGCTCTCTCTCTCTCTCTCTCTCTCTCTCTCTCTCTCTCTCTCTCTCTCTCTCTCTCTCTCTCTCTTCCAAACGATGCAGGACTTTATAAATTTCATCAGATATCGATTATTGAAGCTGATTGGACGTTTGGCGAGGGTAATGCAGGGATTGTATTTTAATAAAGTAGACCGAAAGGAAGAGGAAGAATGGGGCGAGATTATAGAGCAATTTCGGCAGAAGCAACCCGGTGGGTTTTTCGCCAGGTTCGAACATAATGTCTGTGTTCCCGACGACACCTTTAGGGCAAGAAGAGAGGTAATTGTTGGCCGGCCCAAGGATCATTATTCCTTAAAATTTCATTTATTATCTCTCTCTCTCTCTCTCTCTCTCTCTCTCTCTCTCTCTCTCTCTCTCTCTCTCTCTCTTCTTCCCCTTATCCTTCGCTGGAATCTAGATCCTTATCTCAATGACTTTATCAAGACTCGACTGATTTGTTCTTGAATGTGAGGCGAAGAAGCATGGTTCAGAGAGGCGGCACCTGAAGTGGCCGACGGAGGTGAGTAACCGCAAAATGGGAGCGGGGGAGGAAGTGAGAAAATGATAAAAGGATAGGGGAGAGGAAGAAATAGAAAATTGAAGAAGTAGAAAAGAGAGTAATGGCGAGGCACTGAAGTGTTCTGGGAGATTAGTCATTATTCAGGGTGGATGTGTAAATGAGGAAACATTTTCGGTTGAAAATGATTAGTTTTGGCATTTCTCAAACGTGAAAGACATTAAGGAACGTGAGATGGCAGTCGTAAAGGAAAAAAGAAAAATCTGGTCAGGTGCTACATATTCTAGTGAGGTATAACAAAAAAAAAAAAACCTACGTTAGATCCCCATGAATGGTAAAAACAAAGATAGAAAATAACCGGAAAAATAGGGAGGAGTGGCATCTAAACTAACATGGAAATGGCGTGTTTACCTTTTGGCCAAGTACGAGAGGTGTCGGGGAGGAGGTGTAGGGTGAGTGCTAGTAGGTGGAGGATATTTGTGTTGATACCTGCGGCTACCTGTTTGATGACTGTCCAGATAATGATGATGATGCTGATTGGAATATGAGAGAGGAGGGGGGGGTTAGAAGATGGGGCGGGTAAGGCTTTGTAAATGGATAGAAATAAATAGACGTTTCGAAGAGAAAGATTAAAGTAATATCAGATATAGATATGTTAAAACTACGAGGAATCTTTAGGGGGTTAGTTGTACGAGTATGAGAGAGAGAGGGAGGCGATAAACACCACAATAATACTCGTGCGAATAGAATGATCGAAATGCTTCCTCCTGCTTTCTCTTCTTTTGTCTCTTCAGCTGAATAAGTCCTATCCGCAAGCTATTTTTGTGTGTGAATGGCTTGGGTCGGGAAGGCCTCACAGGTATTCTATGTTCTTTTGCTCTTTGTCTCATATATGAAAAAGGAAGTATCAGCAAGGGATATTTCATAGTTCCTAAATTGTGATTTTTTTTCTAGCACGAAGTAACCATTGTTTCATAGTTCCTAAATTGTGATGTTTTTTAGCACGAAGTAACCATTGTTTCATAGTTCCTAAATTGTGATTTTTTTCTAGCACGAAGTAACCATTGTTTCGTAGTTCCTAAATTGTGATTTTTTTCTAGCACGAAGTAACCATTGTCTCCACTTGGATATCGTCATATATGCAAGAACGCTAATAAATCAATTATTGAAGTTACTGAGTTGGTTTATAATTTTTTTCTCAATATGCAAGTCATCAAGGCACCGGAGTTGGTCATATGTTCTCGCGTTCACAAAATGTGAACGAAAAGCTACAATATGGAAGAAAATGATGTTCCTAGCAAATTTTAAACTACTTCCTAAAATAATGAAATATAACAGTTACTTTACTTCGTAAAATTTCATTGTCTTTTTCCTAGAAGAAACTCCTGGGACTTTTAATTAGCTGTTAGGGCAAACTTTTTATATAAAAAGTAAATAACTGAGTAGTCTCAAGGAATATGACTCGGTTAACTTTTCTTGCCAGCTGTTGTAAGTAATTGGTCTTCGATCAATCTTTTTCTTTTACTGTCGATACTCGACTTTTGCTTCATTAAAAAGAGCTCATGAGATGCTGTGATGACCATTAAATGTTACTGGGCATCGGAGAGCGAAGTGGGCTGCTTTACACTTCCTTACATCATGCCGCCTTCCACCTCATGTCGACTCTTTTAGCCCGTTTTAGCTACTGCCCTTTACTTAAGTCGGGTTCATTTCAACTACTCAGGTTGGATCAAAAGTCAAGATAAAATCTGATGATCCTGGCATGCAGACCCGTCCCAATATCCCTTGCTTCTTGGCCTCAGTGTATATTATCACGCATCATTAAATAAATCCTTAGTGATAATTCTTGGTCACTTCTGAATGTTGAAGAATCCGCAGCCTGTGCAGTCATCTACACCCAGCCATTGTCAGTATTTCGAAATTTTATAGTACCAAACCAAAAAGACATACAGTTATGGAAGCATTTTATTTAAGGTATCATATCCAATTGCAATCGTCAGTTTTGGGCTCGTACCTCCAGGGAAGCCCCGAGGCTTTCAAAACGCCTCTTCACAACCCCAAGGTTGAAAGTCAACTGTTCACTGGGCTCCTCAAGACGCTTAAAGCAGTTTTTTTCGATGACACAGGATTCATAGCAAACATTCGAGCTGGCACTTATTTTTCTCATGGAAAGGCAACAACAGAAATGTAGAGGCCTTTTAAACAAGTAAAGTCATTGACAGTATTTACACAGTAACAGATCCCTCGCAACTAAACTTTACCCATCAGCTATGAGATTGCTTACAGACCATGATAGCTGTTGGTTAGTTGTGTTTGATGTTTAATGATAAAAAAAATGGAGAGGAAAGCGTAGGATATAATTATGTTGGTCTAATAATTGTTTAGCATTTTTGCGCTGGGAGAATGACATCTATTCAAAGTTGATTTCCTTATATATGATAATGCTATGCAACTTTATAATTTAACCCTCTTCAATAAGATTATCTATCATTGCTTTATATCTACTTATCTGATGATAATGTTCATTCCAGATAAAGCGATAATCAATTTTGATGACTTTATAAAAAATTATTCTAAATTGCTATTATAGCCTTTGATAAAGATATCAGATAATTATAATCTTGTCATGAGTTTAGCTGTTGCAAGGGGACAAGCTACAGCAAAAGTGCACGTCAGAATAAGGTTTATAAAATGATATTGAATATTGTAAACATCACGTGGGGAGAGAGTTATTATTACTGTTTGCGTTTTTTGTGGAACAAAACGAAATGGAAGTGTCCTCATAATAACAATACTTGTAGAAAAGAGGAAAAACAGAGCTAAGAAAAGGCAGAAAAAAAGTTTGACGTTGGTGAAAATAGTATCTATAAAGCCAAGAAAATAGATACATTTATATTTATAAACTGAAAATACGGATTAAATCACTTTATGGCTCAAATGTAGAACACACTGAGGTAACATTTTCTTAAACTTAATGCCCGGCATAATTCTTGTCTGAAATATGCCACGGCACTGGAGCAAGCACTCACCAGAGGTGGATATGGAAGGATCTTAGTAGCTCAGTGGGTTTCGCCTGTACTTCCCAGTATGGTGGTCTATGTTCAAGTAAATCCTAGCTTGGGCAGAGAGTAGGACTTGGGCGCTAATCAAAGGACATTGTGCCCCAGTGCAGTGGCCTGTCTCTTGCCACTGCCGCTCTTGAGAGATATTTAAACCTCAGGGGAATGAGGTATTTAACACTCTGCCAGATGAGTAAGACATACTAACTCAGGTTGCTCCTGAATAAGATATGATAAAAACTTACGGTTATCTAACTTAAGTGATTTGAAGAAACGAAAACCTAATAACGTAATTTAAGATCAAATCAGGTACTTTGATTTAATTGATAGCTGAAGCATAAAACTATTAAAATTAGAGTTTGCAAACGGTCATTCGTAAAATGTTTCCAGCAGAATTTGCATATCCTATCTTTGGTGTAAATTCCATAATTCAGCCGATGAATTGCACCTTAAGGTTTTAAGGTGCAGTTCATCGGCTGAATTATGGAATTTACACCAAAGGTAGGATATGCAAATTCTGCTGGAAACATTTTACGAATGACCGTTTGCAAACTCTAATTTTGATAGTTTTATGCTTCAGCTATCAATTAAAGTAGCTGATTTGATCTTAAATTACGTTATGAATAGCTATGATTGCGCGTTTAAAAAATATTTCTATTTTGAATAGAAAATGTTAACCCTTGACCGTCCTGTATTCATCAGTTTATCTGAGTTTTGAAGAAAATATTGGGTTGTGCAAGTATTAGAGTGGCTGTCAGATTTTAAATTTGATAGATATTCAAAATTAGCTTGAAATAATAATGTTCTGAAAACCAGTCAGAATTTTATTTAAACCATCGACCACCGAGAATTGGATAGCTTGGATATGCTTGCTTTCAGGCGGAGGTTGTTAACAATATATTTTTTTTTTCTCTCTCTTCCTGAACTTATGAGCACAATTTTTTTTTGAAACGAGACCCACCAGGGTAAGCATAAGTGTACCCCTGCGATGTTAGGCATTTCTTTCATATTGCGTTACTGTAAATGGTCCTTGTGTCGTTGGCTCATTATCAGTGTCTGTTTTTAGTTTTCTGAAAAGAAAACTATTGTGCCAGCTTTGTCTGTCCGTCAGCGCTTTTTCTGTCCGCCCTCAGATCTTAAAAACTACTGAGGCTAGAGGGCTGCAAATTGGTATGTTGATCATCCACCCTCCAGTCATCAATCATACCAAATTGCAGCCCTCTAGCCTCGGTAGTTTTTATTTTATATAAGGTTAAAGTTAGCCATAATCGTGCGTCTGGCAACGATATAGGCCAAGCCATCGTTAAAGTTTCATGGGCCGCTGCTCATACAACATTATACCGAGACCACAGAAAGATAGAACTATTTTAGGTGGCCTTGATTATATGATGTACAGAAAACTCGATTGCGCCCAAGAAACTTCTGTTGCCGATATAACGTTGCACAGTACCGTACTTATAATGATATTAAATCATCTATGAAAGTCCCCATTAAGTATGACGTCATAACCCATTTCAGGTATTGATACGTATCCTTGTATAACAGAAAATTACTTTTTTTCCTACTACCAGTATATCACCATCGGTGATGGAGAATAATTTTGGGTCAAATCTTGAAATTTAAAATTACTGGGTAGTAATTTATCATTTCTTCAATTTCATATCTGTCCTTTCATCAGTATTTTAAAATTAAAATTTTGGATCTGTTTAGAAGGCAGAATAACGACTGAGCTTTAAACTCTGCTCCTGTAGTTATTTTTATTTCTTGTATATTAATATAAAAAATTCCATTCCCTGTAATGGTCATGGTAAGGAGAGAAAACTCTAAAGATGACAGCATATACGTCAAGACATTGTCAAGAGATATATATATATATATATATATATATATATATATATATATATATATATATATATATATATATATATATATATACATATATATACAAATTCTATATTTATGTGATATATATATATATATATATATATATATATATATAATATATAGATTTGTGTATATATATATATATATATATATATATATATATATATATATATATATATATATATATATATATTATCGGCATGCAAGTTTTCTTACCTGATTCTCCTCGCACAAAGAACTATGCAAAATTACAAGTCTGTTCGGCACTCGGAAGAAAGTTCGTCTGCGTTGAAAATTTTAAGATTAAAATAATAATAACTCTGGTGTAGTTAATACACTTATTAGTTTGATGGTTACGACACCTCTGAAAGCATTCTTGAAGGGATGAATGAAACTGTATTTAGTACCATAATAACCCAAAAAGAAGCTGAAAAATGCAAAGGAAGGAAAGCTTTAAAAATACTACGATGGAGATCGGTACAACTACCAAGTCCAATACATCATGTACAGCCCTAGAATTATGCAGGTGAACAGCAATCACGTCAGTCTAACTTTGCAAAAGTATACTAAGAATGCTATGGAACATAATTCTGTTAAAAATATAGTAAAAGAAGAAGGAGAAACAGAAGGCGATAAAAGCCTCTTCCAAACTGCGGCCTTGGGTCGACCCATTTAGGAAAGCAGATGACAGAGGTTGAAGGAAGAAGCCAATCACACGCATGCTCCTCTAATTCTGGTGGAGATTTATCTCCCGTGGCTAATCAGAGCTAACAGAAGACATATATCCATAATTAGAACCAACTAGTAAATAATTTTCAAAAGAATAAGAAGTCATTGCCATCAGCACTATACAACCACAGCGAGAGTGGTTAAGATAATTTAGGCCTAATTAAGAACCCCTATTCATACTAATAACTAGCTGCCTTTGAAGACATCACGTTTCTCAAGTAGGAATACCGAGCAGTTTAGGACCATCTTTTATGAGATGATGGTGCTAGTATCGATTCATCACAATCAGTTTCACCATCATCATTATCATCATTAACCCCTAAGTTCCCATACATTTTAAGTAGGCAACATCTCCCGTACACTCCAGTTACTAGACCATTTCCTTCTATCATCATTTATACTCTAACGTCTCCTCATTAATCCATCATCCATAATTACGCATCGCAGCTTTCCACCCTACGTTGACGTTCGATCATTATTATTCTTCCCTAAACTTCTTGGCATTATATATACAGTATATATATAATATATATACACATACATACATACATATGTTGTATATTTTATATATACATATATACATATATATATATATATATATATATATATATATATATATATATATATATATATATATATATATATATATATATATATATATATATATATTCTGTGATCCTACACCTACTCATGGACACCAATCATGGAAATCTGAATTGGGTAAGACTTTTTGTGTTAATGCCGCCACTTTCAAGAAAATCGCATTCCTTTTAGTCAAAATTTTTGTTTTCTATAAGTAATGGGATTATAGTGAACTCGCTCATATGTTCACCTTATGCTGCTTCTCCCGCAATGTCATATATCTGTTTATATTTTGGACACATTGCAACCTCTTTTGAAGAAGATTGTTGTTTTATGCAAATCAGCTATTTGATGACGTGTCAGCGTCTGTTATATATTTCGACTGTGACAGTTACTTGTCACATACTCTGAAACAGGGAGGTAAAATTGCCCTCCCTAAAACTTAACTTTTTTTCATTATTTAATGGACCATTATAATTTTGTTCACTTGGATACATTAAAACTTAAGCTACATTGCATTATATTATATTTATGTACATGTGCGCCCTTTGACTAATTTATCTATATATATGTGTATTTTGCATTATATCGATTACAAACCTAAGGCCACGTCTTAACCGCAAACTTGATAAAGATACCAATGTTAGCATAAATTCAGTCCTTGTTTCATAGGGAGAATCTCTCTCTCTCTCTCTCTCTCTCTCTCTCTCTCTCTCTCTCTCTCTCTCTTGCTGGATGATGAATAATGTATATTGTACTGAATGAATTTACCAGCAGTTAACGTCTGTTGTTTACATTGGCAAGTCAGTTAAAATGCTTACCGCAATGCCACTTGACATTCTCTTGCGCTTGCAACCCGTCTGCTTAGGTCATGATCCCGCATTACGATGTCATACGCAAAGAATTTGAAATGATGGGAATTTTTTGCCATGCACTCAGGCACGTTTGCTTGAAGTCATTCATACCATTTACTGTTGTATCTTTTTTTCGTTTTACTTTTTGCTGGCGTATTCTTGTGTTATTTTTTCCTAATCGTTGACGTTGACGTTTCATGCATTCCAAGATACGGAGTCTTCCATCGCTGGGCCATTAAACACATCGTACTACGTGAAACGTAAAGACGACTACTGGTTTGCTCTTTTGGCTATAGAATACCATCAACTTCACTTCATTATTACTGTTCATGATTAACCAGCTTGTTTTTATGCAAAATTTTACGTGCCACTTCTAATTCCCTTTCGTGACGAGGTTTTGTCAAAGGGCGCGGAGATACTTCTGATGATTGTGCTGCATCAGTGAATCTTCCTTTTGGAATGCGTAAGTGACCTTGATTTTGTTTGGAGATTTAGGATGAGTTAATCTTTAATTCAACAGGTAAAGCTTGGACTTTGTGGTCCATGTTATAATCTTCAGTCACCTTGTGTGAGGAATATGGATTTTTGTTTGATCTCATACCGGTATTCCTAGGTAGCTGTATGCGTACTAAGTACTCTGTAAGTTGCTAGGCTTATGTATGTTTGTTTGTTTGCTTGCGTGATGCGATCAATTTGATAGAATTTCTGATGAAACTGGGGCGTCAGTAGCAAAATTCGTGGATACCTGTTACAATATAAGTGATGCTTTTTCAGGTTATAAACCGGATATTTTCTAAGGTGAATTTATGTTTTTGCCAAGTACCGGTTAAACTTGACCCTAAACTACCATCTCTGGTACAAGGGCAAGTATAAATATAATTCTTATGTGGATATATATAATTCTTATGCAGCTTATGTGAACAGCCTTGCGGACTTGTAAATTGATTTGCATTCACAGCAAACGTATGAATTATAATGTCGACGTCAAAAGAATAAAAATATGATTATCTTTACGGTAACTGAATGCACGTAACTCAAAGTCTGTGTGCATTCAAATTAGTAGCGCAAGACATAAATTTGCAATTCTATGATGGATATATGACTAACCGGACAGATACTAGGGACATAAATAGACTGCAGAAACATAATATAATAATTGAACGGAAAAATGCATCCGCTACTTTTATTTACATGTCACCTTACTCCTGGTTTTCACCTATATTAAGGAGGTTATGCTTTGGTTGCGTTTGAGTTTTTGCTTGTTTTGTTGTTGTTTTTATTTCTTTTTTGTGTTTTCATTTTCTGCTGGCTTTCTGTTGTAATCACAAAATTTATTTGTAGAGTCTTTATAAGTATACCAAAGGTAGGCCTCGTGACGAACAACAACTGGTTAAAAACGAATAGGGACTTTTTGGGAAAAGGGACCTTTCGTGAGGAACATTGCGAGCCCTGTTTCAAATGTCCCAGGCTTAAGAAGCTGAAACTTTAGGCACGAGTACTTTTGATTGTGATTGGCAACGCGTGATTAGACTTTGGGTGGAACAGAAATGCATTTATGTTGAGAGGAAACTTGCTGGGTGGAGGGAGGACTACTCTCCCTTGGCGAAGGTTTGTAGTTGCTGAACGCATATATTCTTCGGTGTAGTGAGCGCTCTTGTTATAAACATCATATATTTACATGATGCAAAGAGCATATGTGAAATTCCACCACTTACAGTCTTTCCTGTGCTTTGCCTTTCAGAAATCTCCACTGATCTCCGGCCTCCCTTCTCATAATTGTCATTCAAGTAGATCTGAGTCTTCCAGCTCTTCTGGTTGCCCCATTAGCCCAGGTGAGAGACATGCTCTAAAGCTTTATTCTCAGATTGACCAAATCTTTTAGAATGTAGTTTCATTGTCCTGTATGAATCCTGTCCGTACATCAGTACAGATCGTACTAGATAGTGTATATCTTACTTTCGTGTACAATTTCCGTTTTTTTTTTCCAACTCTTACTCAGCTTGCGCATTGTTTTATTTGACTTTTGAAGCGCTTGCTGAATTCCCACTAAAGAGAGCCAGCACTGGGTACCATTGCTTCTATAAATTTCAAAGACTCAGCCTCATCCGAAGTTATTTCTTCCCCGTGTGCGTGCTCTGTCCTCATTACTCCGGTTTTATCTTGAGTCCCATCTCTCTAGATACATGACGTATTCTATTAAAAAAGCTTTGTAAATCTTATGGTGTTTTGCTGATTAAAACAGCATCATCTGCATATTCTAATTCTGTCAAGTCATAATCGTTACTCCAGTTTCAACTTTTTTCTCTCTACGACCACTTGTTTTGTTTAAAAATTATGAAAAGGACAAAACAAAAGTGAACTAAGAGCACCCCACTTTTTACTGCAAATTCACTTGACAAGATCCCATCAACATTAACTTAGATTTGCTGGTACTATAGTGATGCAAGACTCTCCATAATAATGATCTGTAGACACTGTCAAATCTCAAAATGCACATATTTCCATAGGATGCTGCATAGTGTCTCGTAACACATGCTTGATCTTTGCAACTCCCGCGTTTTCTTAAACTTGCTTGTTGGTCAAAAATGAATTTTATCCCCAGCCCATATAGGATAAACATACTAACTGAATTTTCATTGCAACTGATGCAAGTGCAAAGCCTGTATAGATACCATATTCAAACAGGCCACCTTTCATTGGTACCTTAGCAATGCTTCCAGTTCCCAGTCATCAGGCTTTATTTCCTCATTCCGTATTCTAAATAAGTCTATAAAAAGGGTGTCCGGACCGTTCGTTACTGGACCGTTTGTACCCGGACATTTCGTTACCGGACATTACGCTACGGGACAGTTCGTTACTAGGACCCTTCGCTACCAGGCCATTACGCTACCAAAAGGTCAAAGTTTTGTCTACTATTATTTTTGTAATTAAATGTTGATCACCTTGTTAATGTAGTTCCTAACTTGAAATACTGAATAGTTGTTAAAATAATTACTATTATACATCTTACCTTGTTACTTAAATACTGGATACTATTATACATTTTACTTTGTTACTGTAACTAAACCAACGTATTTCATTTGCTAAGTATCTCTTTTTTTAAAAGTGACTGAACCCTTAGTCAAGATGCCCAGGACGATTGAATCCAGAAGAAAACAAATCAAGTTGGTGGATGATTTGAATTACATATACTGTAAACAGAAGGAAAATAGTGATGGGACAAAACAATATTGGATGTGTGAAAATCGGACGTGTAAAGCAAGAGTGCACACAAACGTTGATGAGGATAATTATGTAATAATAAAGGAAGTCGGTGAACACAATCATACTACCACGGCTTCTTCTGTAAGTGCAAAATGTGCAAGCAATCAAATCAAAGATAAAGCTCTTGGAACCCAGGACTCTTCACGTACTTTGATTGCTACTGAATTAAAGAATTTACATGAATGTGCCATAGCTGAACTTCCTTGTCCATCAAATATAAGTCGTAATATACGCCGATGGAGGCAAAAGGAAAATAAATCTCCTCCAATTCCGCAAGTCAGGCATGGTTATCTGATTCCTGAAGACTACGCCAAACTGAGTACTGGGTCATTATTTCTGCAATACGACAGTGGCGAAGACGATCTCGAAAGGATTTTGGTATTTGCATCTGCAGATGGATTAAGTGATTTGAAAAAGTTTAAAGTATGGGCAGGTGATGGAACATTCAAATGTTGTCCAATTATATACTATCAGTTATATACGTTGCATATACAAACTAAAGACATAAGTATTCCCCGACTTTTTGCACTACTACCTGATAAAACCGAAGCCACTTACAAGCGCCTTTTTCTGTAATTAAAGACCTCGTACAAAATCATGAGCCAGATCGCATTGTGGTTGATTTTGAAAAGGCTGTCATTAATTCACTGAAGGCTGTTTTTCAAGACACAGAAGTTAGCTGTTGTTTATTTCATTTATCTCAGAATGTTTACAAACATACAGTTCAAGCAGGGTACAAGGAACGATATCATCAAGACGACGAATTTAGTTTAAAAGTGCGCTGTTTCCCAGCACTGGCATTTTTACCGCCAAATGACGTTCTTTCAGGGTTTGAGGAGGAGTTGATCGATGGTAATGAAATTCCAGAAGAAATAGTTTCGTACTTTTCTACAAATTACATTGGTGGTGAACGAGGCCGGGGATCAAGGAGAAGACGACTAGAACCCCTGTTTCCTATACAGTTGTGGAATGTGTATCAGAGGACAGTCAATGAAATGCCCAGGACATATAACAACTTAGAGGGTTTTCATAGCTCTCTTAGAACTTCAGTTACAAGCTCACATCCAAATATATGGAAATTGATTGATGCCTTGAAAAACGAAGAAGGGCTAGCGAGAACAAAAATCATACAAGTAAACTAAACTAATATATGACCAAACTAGTACAGTAAATATTTTTAATATTTCAATTTTATAATGAATATATAGTATTACTATTGTATTATTATCTATAACAAAAATGAAAACTATTATTATTATTATTATTATTATTATTATCACATTTATCTAATTAAAAAATATGAGCTCACAGCAAATCTAAAAAAAAAAAAGCTCTTGGTAGCGTAATGGCCTGGTAGCGAAGGGTCCTAGTAACGAACTGTCCTGTAGCAAAATGTCCGGTAACGAAGTGTCCGGGGACGAACGGTCCAGTAACGAACGGTCCTAGCACCTATAAAAAGATGCAATTCAGTTTTCAGCTAAAATCCTCTCTGCAGTGAGTCCATCTTAGCTTGGTGTTTTCCGTCTCCTAAATTTCTTCATCATTGACTCCATTTCAGAAATTCTGAATTCTCTCTTCTTTAGCCTGTCCTTTGCTTTTCACGCATGGATGTTTCATTAGTAAATGTGTTAGCTGCTGCCCTAGTACCAGTGCAATTCCCGAACACCTGCCTTAGTCAGCATCATCGGCTTGTTTGTTTAAATATTTACTTTAGCACTTCCTACTTGTCTCTCTTCATCTCCTCCCCTGAATCAGTCTTCATGTACTTTTTGCTTTTATCTATTTCTGTTGCATATCAGGTTTCATCCAATAACCAAGGTTTCCATCTTCTTACCTATTATCTCATTACTCCTTTCGAGCAGATGATATACAGTTTTGTTGCTAAGCCAGTCATTGATAGTCTGTTCCTCCTCAGACACGGTTTATAGAAATGTAAGTCTATTCTGACTCTCAGTTGCAAAAGCCTCTTATTGTCCTTCTTGAAGAAGCTTTATTATATTAAAGCTATACGCTTTGTCAACTTTACAATGTGTGTTCTTAGTTTCAGCTTCAGTGTGCGTGTGTGTAGAGGTTTATGAGACGAGCAAGCAAATCCTCAAAAATTGTGAGCCTCAACCCTGCTGAAGAAGCTGTTTTCGATCTTATGTCGTCGGTCAGTTAATCGCTGGAGCGAGCCTTCTTATGTCCAAGTGTCAAAAAATTGTTGGAACTTTTTTCCTTCCGGTAAATGAATAAGATTGATATTTTTGGTGGTAGGTCGTACTAGGAGTATATTCTACCTTTCGCCTTTCTTTTCTTTTCCTTTTTCGAGACAGGTGACTATATAACGTTTTTTCAACGAATATTAAAAAAAAAAATTAGTTGCGTTATAACTGTGCGCACGGGTTTCTTTTTCCTAAGCGCAGAAGAAAATATAATACCTTTTTATGCTGTTTGCTATCGTATTGAAATATAAGGTTGTTTTCCAGATTTCACTGATATTAAGTGATATCAGTGGTGATACTCATTATTATAATATCGTTTCTAATGTAATTTTCATTTTGTCATTATCAGTTGGTATTAATATAACATGTAACTCCCTACCACCCTTGCATCTAAATATGCTTGCTAAGTTCGTAGATCAGTCTAGAGGTTGATGTTTCGTGTTCTAAAACATTAAGAGCTTGATAATCTCTCTCTCTCTCTCTCTCTCTCTCTCTCTCTCTCTCTCTCTCTCTCTCTCTCTCTCTTCCTTCCTTAAAGAGTTTCTGTGAATGGAAACCAATTTTAAGTTTTGTTGTCTATAAGAAGGAGCTCTGCTAAATCACTTCAGTTACTCCCCCCGCCCCCTCACATGATGTTTCGTGTGGCTCGCACTCCCCGTGCCGTGTCTTTATCATCACCCTGAGATTCTTCCTTGCACTACATCCGTCCCTCCCATCTAATATCACTGAGTTCGCACATGTCGATAGTACCTCCCACTCATCTTCTAGCCCCTATTCTCACTCTTCCAAGCAACCATCAACCCAGCCATCTATGAAGATCAACCCCCATCCCTTTACCTTCCTACCTACACATGTAAACCCGTTTCATCCACTCCCTCTCACCCACAAGGGTCCCTCCCTCCCCACCCACACATCCGTGTCTTCTCCCCCCCACGTCCCCCCCTTTTCCAAGTAGTGTTAGCTCGGCCCGACCACGCAACGGGCCCATGTCAGGTGTCAGAGGTATCAATCGTAGCATATCATAGAGCGTGTTGCTCAAACCGTCCGTCGGCCGCCGCGTCCTTCTCATCTCGCTAAACGAAATGGAATAATAGGTCGTCTCCGCTTTCCTTTCCTTTTCCATTATCTCTTCAGTTTTTCTCTCTGGTGTTTTTATTTTTTTTTATCAAAATCGACGGAACATAGTCATCATACGCTTGTTTTCATACTTTCTTGTAATTTTAAGAATTGGAATTTTAGAAATTTAGAAACTGCGTTTGCGCCTCTGAGTTGCAGGTTAAAATCAAAGATTGCTTAATTTGGATATCCATTTCACCAAAAGAATAAAATTGTTGAATAACTTATAGAACAACGATAACTTAAAGAGGCCGAAGGTTATAGATATTAAAAAAAGCAAAAGGCAAACCACAAAATTAAATCTTTTTTGTTTAATTTAGCAACTGTTATTCAGTTCTGTTATTTGACATAATCACTAGCCTACATGCTTTAGTCACTAGCCTACATGCTTTAGTCACAGCTTTTATATTGGATGCTGTACTTCAGAATTATGATCTATAATACATTGGTGACAAAAATAAAACAACGGATGCTTGAGAAAATGAGTAGCATACGCACACATTACGGAGTTCGCCACTATCTCGCACGCAGTCTCACAGTTCCTTGATATTAAGGCGCCTCCTTTCCTATGCCTAATTCACTCTAGCTCACCAGTAATTTTCAAATTCACTCTAGCTCCCCAGTAATTCTCAGGTCTTGCTCTCATCTCCCCCAACATCAATGAGTCATACTCTCTTGTCACTAACATATCGTTCCCAGTTTTTCGCACTAGACCAAACCATCTCAAGACGCAGATCCATTTTTTCAACCTGCTCTAACTTTTATGTATCATCTGCAAACATCAATGATTTCCTGCTCCACACATGACTTATTTTCTTTTCCTACATTTGCACCTACGTCTAATTTCTGTAATATATATATATATATATATATATATATATATATATATATATATATATATATATATATATATATATATGTATATATATATATATATATATATATATATATATATATATATATATATATATATATATATAATGTACACTTTTAGCATAATTTCGTGGCAGTTTGTGCTTTAAGAAGTTTCTTATCTTAGAAGAAGTAGAAGAAGAAGAAACAAGTAACTTGCATGTAACTGTTTAGTCCTGAGAGCCCATGGGTCACATGCACATACCTAAATACACACACCTGGCGTGTCGGTGTTCACGCTGGTCGAAAAAAGTGGCTGAGATATTATGGTAATTCAACCGCGTTGTAGTATTGTCTATAATTCGGAAAGATTTCTTCGTTCTCTCAAAGTAGTCGTGTTTAAGTGACCTTCATCGGTGTCCAGGGTATTAGATTTTTTTATGAACATCCCTTGAAACAGTATATTTCATGGAACGGAAAAATGTGATCTTTAAGACCAAGTTCATCTTGCCCACACTCTTTAGGAATAGGTATGTACTGAGAGATCGTTATTTTTTATATTTTTCTATTTTTTTGCTGGCACCAAGGCCTAAAATTTTATGTAGTAAAGTATTTGCTTTTGATGACATAGACAACAGGTGAGTTTCGAAATTCTGGTTTTTATACGATCCCTGAGCTGAAAAATTGTGATTATTATTATTAACATACTTTTTTACTCAGTGATGAAACTTGCCGTTGTTATCATTATTATGTCTAGCTTACTTTCTTATTTCTATTACTTTTTTCCTGGAGATTTTTATGAAACTTGGCAGGAAGTTATTCCAGCTATAGGATTCAGGTCATGAGGTCTCAAAAGTTACAATAAATCATTCAAACCAAGATGCAGATATTTTCATATGTATAACATAAAGCAGATTTTGTACTGTTTAATTTACCAAGCAATTTCCAATTATATGTCACCTGGAAACGCTGGTCATCTTCTAAATTGCTGACCATATGATACAGTAATTCCCAGTGAATGCATTTTTGGAAAATCGGCGAAACAGAAAGTGACAAATTTTGTGTCATTGAGTGATGTTAGCTCGTGCTCTGGCTCCTGAGAAAATAGTACAGATGTGAATGCTAATGTCATCTAATAATTGCTGTGTTAAGGATGAATCTGCTCCGCAATAAACTTCCATAGCATTAAGTGCTTCGTGTGCCTGATTATAAGGTTCATCAGCAACATGACCACCTCCAAAACACTCACTGCATCCACCACCTCAGTCCTGCGTGTCATGTACTTCTTGGACAAGGATGCATTTTTATTCCTAAAAACATCTGTCAGTCTGCGTAGGAATTTTTCGAGGTACCTGAATATCTGTCAATTTTCCAACTCTACTTGTTTAAGAGATGCCACTCAAAAAATCTTCTCAACTGATCAAGTTGCTTTTTCGTTTTCAATCCTCATCAGTTAACATCCACATTTTACTTCCATAGAGGATTTCTCAAGAATCCTTTTAAATATATTTGCCAGGGACATTCCTCTCCTCTGTTGCCTCCCTTGCCTCACTGATTCATCCATCCGCTATATATGGATTCTTAAATTGTTATGTGAATCAATCTATTCTTTTCATGCTCCGTCCATACCAAAATTTACTCCTCAGTTTTGATAGATTTACTCTTGTTAACAATCACCTTCAACTTCCTTTTCCCCAGATCTTGCATCAACTCCGCAACCTTCACAAGCGCGATTTCATCAGCAATCAACTTGCAATTACGTCTTCCTTAAACGTTCCATCAATAAAGATATTAATCAGTTATACAAAGGTATTATTTGAATCACATGACACTATTGAAGACCGGTATGGTTATGCAGATGATAAAACTGATAAAATTAGTAAAACTATTTTGAATAAGAGATGAACATAAATGAAAGCATTTATCACAGACGCATAAAATTTTAAAACATCTCACAGAAGCAGATCATTTTTCGTTATTGTTATACGGAAAAGTTACGTGAGGAAAATGTAAGTAAATGTTTATAAATATCGTCACACACACGCAAAACATTACTTAATCCAGATCGGTGATTTATTACAATAATGTTGGACAACACGTAGCATGAAAATTCCCCGGTATGTAGTACATGCCACTGAAAAGTTTCATGTACTACAGTTATGTAAGTCCTTGAAGCTTTCAGAATTATCGTCTATAGGTAGGCGCACCTCTCTCTCTCTCTCTCTCTCTCTCTCTCTCTCTCTCTCTCTCTCTCTCTCTCTCTCTCTCTCTCTCACACCCCTGCAGTGCATGAGGGTATTGAATGACTCTCTCCTGATTCCTCTTGTTTATTGCATTTGGTGGAAGGTTTTGCAGTAGTTTGACGGAGTTCTGGTCAGTTGAATAAACATGCATCTGTGTACGTAAAAATGTGAGTAAAATTACTATTATCATTGTGACTGATGTGGTATTTCATTTGTTGACTCATGTCATGCCTTCATACCTAACAACTTCGTTAAATATATTTTTGATTCTGTATTCATATTTTCTTACGACTTTTTTTGGAGCTTGTCTCGTAATTTTATTTTTTGTTCCCCTATTATCGTGGATAACGTTTCACGCAACCGTTACCAACCGTTACATCATTTTCCTTTAACGGCGATATCTTACATTGCTGAGATATCGATGAAGTTTTAGTGTTATCATGACTTCCTTAGAGGCACAGAGATGATCTCTCTGATATTGGAAAGGCCGACCCCTGTGGATTTTAATTATCTTGTCTTTCGATCTATTAAGTCCTGAAAGATTTAAGAAAATTGTGTTGGAATTGTTTCGTTTATGGGGCTGCACATCTCGACGCAATCCAAAAAGCATCTATTGAAGTGTATCCTATTTCATTTCTCTGTTTTTCTTTTATTACAGAGTACAATAATCATGGCGTAATTCCACTTAATAGAGTCATCTTTTTTAACTGCCACAACTTTTTCTTTATTCTATATATATATATATATATATATATATATATATATATATATATATATATATATATATATATATATATATATATATATATATATATATATATAAATTGTGTGTGGACTAACACTCTATGCAAGTGTATAATCATTAGTAAGTAATGATGCTTTTGATTTACATTAGCTCTCTGCTGTGAAAGCTAAGGTCTGCAGAGGCTGAGAGCTGTGTACATATAGTAATACATTATAGGTGTTCAATACATAGCTCAAAGCTCTTGACGCTAGTTGACCATGGTATCCTTCTCCTCGGGCAATTTATGAGGGTATTGACTGGGATCAGGTGCACGATAAGTTGGTATATAAATCAGCCTTGTTTATATACTCTATGCCCAGTGACCGCTTTGCTTGAAGAAATAGCCGCGCCACACAGGGGAAAATGGCCTTCTGGTAATGCAGAGAATATTCAATGCTCATTGAGCGAAGGAAAGCTGACTTCCTTCAAGTTTTGCTTCGTGCGTTGGTCGATGGGCGGCTTTGCCTACTACAGCGGCCGGTGCGACCTGAGGGAATGGCTCGAGTTGAAATGATGTGTGTGTGTGTGTGTGTGTGTGTGTGTGTGTGTGTGTGTGTGTGTATGTTCTCAGTGGTAGCGTGTATATTGTATATTAGCGCTCTCTGTCTTCGACACTAGATTACAACAGATTGCGTCCCTCTCGATGACGTCTTAATTTACGACAATGGAAAGAGGGGCTTTGGAGGTGGCTGGCGAGAAACGAGCTAAGGAAGAAAAAAGGGCTCAGTGAATGGGTGAAGAAAGATGAGGATAAAGATAGGGATAAAGAAGGGATTGATGAATAATAAGTGCTTGAAATTCAAGTTGATGGAAATTTTGAATTTATTATTATTATTATTATTATTATTATTATTATTATTATTATTATTATTATATTTGGCCGGCTTACAACCAAATCTTGTTTCCCTCCTTGTATTAAGCGGGTCGTAACTATTCTTTAAAAAGACGAGATTTTTGTCTGATGTACTGACAACAAGACTTGCTCTGGGCAAAATGGAAGGGCAGTGAGGGATAATGGCTTCAAGGGCGTTAAAACTCGAGGATTAAAGAAAAAAAAAATAGTCATCTAATGGTGACGTGCTGGTCCTGTCAAATGAATTACCAGGTAAAGAGGGGAGAGGGAACTGCAAACAGACAATAAAGAACGTGAATGGCATAACGAAAGAATTTGAGATAACATGATATGAAAGCTCATACCATATGACACGTCGAATTTAGTCGGTCACATAACGACATTGCAGCCACTGTATGTTGCCTTGTTTGATTTAATAAAAGGAAATAAAACCAATCGTGATGAGAACATTTCTTTTGGTACATGTGAAGGGCAGTATGACCTTGGGAGAATGCCAGAAGCCTCAAGGTGGTATTTATGAAAATTACAGAAGTAATGATTACTTGGCAAAGACTGAGTGATAATTAAATATCACCAAGGACTTTAACTCATGGCAGCCATTAAGAAAATCTGTAGGCAAATAATGATGATAATGATCATTTTAGCAGGTCATTTCGAGCGAAAGTCTTTGCTAACAAAAACATTCCTCTTTTGGGTTTTGGAATACCAATCAGTGAACCACCAGGCCGACTCAGTAACCATAAATACAACTTAAATTCAGTGATTCGCTAATCGTCTGTTCAAATCCCCAAGGAGAAGGTTACTGACAATAACAAGAGGCTGGTGTTTTACGGAGATCACTAGGCTTATAAAGATGGTAATCACGACACTGGTGATTGAGAAAATTAAAAATAGAAATAAGATCGATGCTATAAACACAAACGTTAAAAGAACGAGAAACAGAAACGTCAGAAAGGCTCCCCAGTCTGTTTGACTGAGAAGCCCCCCTAAGGGTGATTTGGCTTCAAAGGTTTGTAGGTCAGTTCATGGTCTGACTTCGAAAAAAAATAGCAGTTATTTTATAAACTACGGATATGTGTTCTTCTAGTAATGAATCGAGTCAGTGCATGAATCATAACTGATTTTAACTTTTCAAATTTGGCTTTGATTTATATTTTTAGACTGCAGGAGTGTAGAATGCTGTTCTTACCTTCAAGAAAATTTTATTGTAAATTGGTGTCAATTTGGTGATTTTCTTTGCAAATGGGACGTATTTTAACGAAAACTTGACATTTGCAATAAGATGATACCTCAAAACATGATAATCGAAGTAATTTTGCAAGAAAGCTTTTATATGTCAGCATTTTGGAGCTTTAAATTTCGAAGACCGAAAAGGTTACAACGCCTTCCATTGGAGTTCTCAAGAGAGTGTAATATATAAATTATAGTCCTAACATTCACTGTACGAGTATATATACAGTAAGAAGATTTTCTATCAGTGGCTTGCTGAGGAAGAGAAGTGGCAGACTTGATGAGAACAGATAGGATGAGGAAAGGGAGGCTGACGTAATAGATGCAAGAAACGAGTTGGCCTGGGAAAAATGCAGGAGCTTTTCGACCAAGGAGGGAGAGGACAAAGGCGAGGCGATAGATTAATAAAACAGCACGAGGGGAATGGAGAGACAAAGTGTTGGATTTGCAAATGCTAATCAGTGGAATGATGGCGGTACAGTTGTTATTTGTTGAAATGAATAATGTTCCAGCAACGTTTCACCTGCAAGAGGGTACACTGAAGATGGGAGGTACAGTTGTTATTTGTTGAAATGAATAACGTTCCAGCAACGTTTCACCTGCAAGAGGATGCACTGAAGAGGAGAGGTACATTTGTTATTTGTTGAAATGAATAACGTTCCAGCAACGTTTCACCTGCAAGAGGATGCACTGAAGATGGGAGGTACAGTTGTTATTTGTTGAAATGAATAACGTTCCAGCAACGTTTCACCTGCAAGAGGATGCACTGAAGAGGAGAGGTACATTTGTTATTTGTTGAAATGAATAACGTTCCAGCAACGTTTCACCTGCAAGAGGATGCACTGAAGATGGGAGGTACAGTTGTTATTTGTTGAAATGAATAATGTTCCAGCAACGTTTCACCTGCAAGAGGGTAAACTGAAGATGGGAGGTACAGTTGTTATTTGTTGAAATGAATAACGTTCCAGCAACGTTTCACCTGCAAGAGGATGCACTGAAGATGGGAGGTACAGTTGTTATTTGTTGAAATGAATAACGTTCCAGCAACGTTTCACCTGCAAGAGGATGCACTGAAGAGGAGAGGTACATTTGTTATTTGTTGAAATGAATAACGTTCCAGCAACGTTTCACCTGCTAGAGGATGCACTGAAGATGGGAGGTACAGTTGTTATTTGTTGAAATGAATAACGTTCCAGCAACGTTTCACCTGCAAGAGGATGCACTGAAGAGGAGAGGTACATTTGTTATTTGTTGAAATGAATAACGTTCCAGCAACGTTTCACCTGCAAGAGGATGCACTGAAGATGGGAGGTACAGTTGTTATTTGTTGAAATGAATATCGTTCCAGCAACGTTTCACCTGCAAGAGGATGCACTGAAGAGGAGAGGTACATTTGTTATTTGTTGAAATGAATAACGTTCCAGCAACGTTTCACCTGCAAGAGGATGCACTGAAGATGAGAGGTACAGTTGTTATTTGTTGAAATGAATAACGTTCCAGCAACGTTTCACCTGCAAGAGGATGCACTGAAGAGGAGAGGTACATTTGTTATTTGTTGAAATGAATAACGTTCCAGCAACGTTTCACTTGCAAGAGGGTACACTGAAGATGGGAGGTACAGTTGTTATTTGTTGAAATGAATAACGTTCCAGCAACGTTTCACCTGCAAGAGGATGCACTGAAGAGGAGAGGTACATTTGTTATTTGTTGAAATGAATAACGTTCCAGCAACGTTTCACCTGCAAGAGGATGCACTGAAGATGGGAGGTACAGTTGTTATTTGTTGAAATGAATAACGTTCCAGCAACGTTTCACCTGCAAGAGGATGCACTGAAGAGGAGAGGTACATTTGTTATTTGTTGAAATGAATAACGTTCCAGCAACGTTTCACCTGCAAGAGGATGCACTGGATGGGAAGATGGGAGGTACAGTTGTTATTTGTTGAAATGAATAACGTTCCAGCAACGTTTCACCTGCAAGAGGATGCACTGAAGAGGAGAGGTACATTTGTTATTTGTTGAAATGAATAACGTTCCAGCAACGTTTCACCTGCAAGAGGATGCACTGAAGATGGGAGGTACAGTTGTTATTTGTTGAAATGAATAACGTTCCAGCAACGTTTCACCTGCAAGAGGATGCACTGAAGAGGAGAGGTACATTTGTTATTTGTTGAAATGAATAACGTTCCAGCAACGTTTCACCTGCAAGAGGATGCACTGAAGATGGGAGGTACAGTAGTTATTTGTTGAAATGAATATCGTTCCAGCAACGTTTCACCTGCAAGAGGATGCACTGAAGAGGAGAGGTACATTTGTTATTTGTTGAAATGAATAACGTTCCAGCAACGTTTCACCTGCAAGAGGATGCACTGAAGATGGGAGGTACATTTGTTATTTGTTGAAATGAATAACGTTCCAGCAACGTTTCACCTGCAAGAGGATGCACTGAAGAGGAAGAGAAAATTTTAAAGACTATCCAGGGGAGGTGATACGAGAGATACCTCAGGAGAAAAGGATTGAAAACTGGTGCTGACTGGAATGAGGATGATTAGACTAATCGCATGGGGGGAATGGTCATGGGGAGAGGAACGTAGAGGGCGAGAGAATACTGGATATGTCAGAGGCCATAGATTTATTGATCGCCAACATCTTATTCAAGAAGACAGGCGAACCTTTTGTAACTTCATAAATAAGTGGTGGGTTATATAGCCCAGCAGACTCTATCTTTTGGCTGTGCCAGGTGGACCATCATTGGATGCAAATTTATTTACACACAAAGAAAAGAAAAGGCAGGACAAGTCTGGAAGAAGAGGGTAAAGCTTAGGGAACGAGATGCAGCAATACCGAGAAACTCCCAGTACCCTGTTAATGGGAAAGTTAAGGTGAGTATACCTTAGTTTAGCCAGACCACTGAGCTGATTAACAGCTCTCCTAGGGCTGGCCCGAAGGATTAGATTTATTTTACGTGGCTAAGAACCAATTGGTTACCTAGCAACGGGACCTACAGCTTATTGTGGAATCCGAACCACATTATAACGAGAAATGAATTTCTATCACCAGAAATAAATTCCCCTAATTCTTCATTGGCCGGTTAGAGAATCGAACGCGGGACCAGCAGAGTGCTAGCTGAGACTGTCAATGGGAAGCTAACAAAGTACACAAGGATGCTTCCCGGGGAAAATTTAATAGCACGGTCACAATACAATCACCGTAGGTCGAGGGATAAAACAAAATTGGAAAACATGGTGTGATGGAAGGAAAGAAACTAGACTTCACCAAGAGGAAAAATGATATTAAAAACTGGAAGGCAAACAGTGTTGGAGAGACGAGAGAGATGAGAGACACCATCCAGAAGTCAAAAGAGTTGTAAGTAGAATTAAAGCAGAACCAACACCAGATTTGTATGAACTGTAGATATCAGAAAAAAACAAGACTAGAAGATATGTAATCTAAAACTGCCTGAGCGTGGAAGAATAAAAGACGAACCCTGGGAAGTGCAAACATGTTTAAGAAATCAGATGGTAAAATCTTCTGGAATAGAATCCAAAAGGAGAATGTGTAAGGAGCTGTCTGGTTGCTGAAAATGAGAAGTGCTTGAGAAAAAAGTCAAAATTAAAGGGCAAGTTAAGATGAATAGAGATGAACTTCAACTGGTAGTCGAGTAGGATAATAAAATTGACAAGTCAGAATTACCATTCAAAGTTTCAAGCAATTGGCTAGAAGATTTGTAGCGAAAGTAATGAATGAATATGAGCTTTTGGCGTACTAGATGACCCCACCTAATATCATGGCCTACAAGGAGATAATATGGTCTTGGATTAATGTGAAGTTATAGTACTTTTTATGTACATATGTTAACAAAAATTATATCCTTTTAAATTTTTGGTTGGAAATCTCCGTGCATTGGTAATATGTTTAACTCGTTATTATATGGCTCTTGTTTGTCTGTTAGATGATTTAAAAGACCGGTAGATTAAGGCA
Source organism: Macrobrachium rosenbergii (assembly GCF_040412425.1). Lineage (NCBI taxonomy): Eukaryota > Metazoa > Arthropoda > Malacostraca > Decapoda > Palaemonidae > Macrobrachium > Macrobrachium rosenbergii. The sequence continues at coordinate 4,143,039 of NC_089751.1, forward strand.
TGCAGGCTGGTTTACACTTTACGGCAAAGCCCATGACATGGAATTAAGTTTTTGAAGCGAATGACTGTATCTAATGCATCAGGTTTGATACAGTGTTCGGCAGTAGTGCTATATTGTAGTGTTCGATATTGAAATGAGAAATTATTATAATGAGAAAAAATAATATTTTGCCTGCTTATATACAAGCCATTTATTTCAAAATTGTTTTCATGATTCCCCAAGTTTTTGGAGCAGTGTCACATTGTGCGTTATCAAGGAGGTAGAAGCGAGCTGCTCCTCTTGTTGCTGTCCTTATTGAAGCGAGTTGCTTCTCTTGTTGCTGTCCTTATTATCTTCAGACATGAATCCACTATTGCATAAATTAGCGTTTTTTCTGTGACGCACATTACAAAATTCAACAACAGGTGTGTTGGTGAAAACGTGTATACAAGCCGGCAAGGGTCACCCTCGATGCCACCCGACAAAGAAAAGGCGAAAACACCTGTTATGCAACACGTGCAAAGATGTAATCCCTTTCCCAGGAATATTAATTAAGAGTTTTGTTTTTCCTTCCTCTGTCGACGTTCTCGCCCGTTACTCCCTAATCGCCTGCCATATAGGGCCGTAATGAAAGAGCGGTCGAAGCATCGTCGATATTTATGAACGCCAGTTTAAGGCCTGTGCAATTCTGCGCGCTTCGGCAGTCTGTCCGTCCGTCTGTCTGTCTGTCTGTCTGTCTGTCTGTATCTGCTGGTCGGTCGGTCGGTCGGTCGATCTCAAAGGATGGCCTCCAGCTCCCCAACATCTAATCATCAAGTTAAATGGTACCAATTAAGAGCCGGGTAAATTGGGTGTTGTAAATGAATAATGGCGAGTGAGTGATCAGAAATGCAGAATGTATAATAGTTGTCTCAAGCGATGGAGGGGGCAGTCCTTAGCGTGAAGGAAACCCACCCACCTTTTCCTCCCCTTCCCCCTCCCAGCTTTTCTATTAACCTCCTTCCCCCATCTCACTACCCCCATTTTCTCACTTCCCTGAAAGACAAAGGAGTTTGGCAGATGTTATTTTCACACAGCGGTCGTCCGTTGGTAAGGAACATCTCGCAAAGCAGCGTGAGGCCATGGCCGAGCTCAGCCCTCCTTCGGAGGCGGATTGACCAAATGACGGCACTTATCAAGGACGTTGCATTAAGGAGTGAATGACTCTGTGTATTTCGGTTGATTAGAATATATATCTGCCTTCGGATTTTTCCTTCATGTTAACTTCCATATGCCCCGTTGTTTGTGGTTGTGGACCAAGTGATTCCGGATGTTGTTGCGATGACTCTGTGCCCTAGAGTAGAAATATTTGTTACTAGCGTTTGCGCCATTGTGGAATTCAGCTGGTTGCTGGGTCTCTGCTGTAGCTTTTCCAAATTAAATCTTTCGGTTCGAGTCCTTTGCATACTACGAAATCTTTTCAGCCCCTAAGCATCGCGATTCAATTTGTTAGTTTTTAATCCACATTAGAAGGAGCTTCTCGTAAAAAGGCTTATTCTACTCTCTTTGAAAGATCGAACATGAAAGTATTCTGTCCTATTCATAATGAAGTCCCCATTGCAAATTTGAACCAGCTGTTCTCTCTTTTTGTCGTACGTCAGTGCCTCTGCAAGTAGAAAGCAGTGGCAGACCTACCCTTGGATCCCTTTAAAGTAGAAAGGTTACAGACATTGTTCAATGATATCTTTGAAAATATTCCTATAAGGCATAACGACTGAAATCGTTACCTAACCTATAAAACTTGAAGTTTTCTCTCATCCATAATGTATATGTGGGAAATGTTGAGACAGATGACTTATGTCCTCGTTTAGGGGAAAATGATCCATTCCAGTAAATTTGCAGGCTTGCAGAGGTTAGATTAGAACTGAGGTCAGTTTTCATTTTCATTTCACAGCAGGCCTTTGAAAAAAACTAAGTGTTTATGTTAATGTTAACATTTATGAGAGAGCATGAACCATCTGTCACTGCTGCATACACTTCACTTAAATGAAACGAATTTCATCATTTACTTATTTAAATAAAACAATATTTCTATTCAGTGCTTTAATACCGTTATTTTTCTCTGTACTTTGAATATAAACATTTCAGTAATTCCACACAACGGCGTAGAATAAAATTCACTCAAATTAATGGGTTTTCTGGGTATTATATTACCTATAAATACCCACTTATACAGAATATATATTTAAAGATAAAATGCCAATACCTGATAATACGGCGTACCCACCGTTTTATTATTTGTAATTGTAAAAGTGTTATCCTTGGTAGCAGCATAAATTCTCAGAATTAAGATAGTTCATATGTATGCAAATCATCCTTGAACACTCTTCCAGAATGTTTAGTACTGAAATAGTTACCCAAAATGTCGTAGCTTATCTGGTACGAGAAATCCTCATTTACGAGTTAATTTAAATTGTCATTATCTGCAATATTTTGCTCTTCATATTGGACTGATGTTGCGGGGGTGTTTTAATCTATGTATTTTAAATTTTTTTTGTATCTTCTCATTCATACATCGTAATATGCATCGCAACTTTTTGCGTACAGTGGCAAAGACCTGGAGTAAAGTACAAAATAGATGTGTAAGTTTTTATATGAAATTTCCTCTTCTAATAATTTCCGACATATCTTAAGCTTGAAGTCCAGAATCGAGGGGTTGATGTTGAAAGACTTATTCCAAATGTTATTAAAGCAGAAACTGGGTGACTGATTTTCGGCAACAAGAGGTTTGCTTATTTATTTCAAATCACCAAGTAAAACCAAGAATATAATTAGATAATTGATACCTTTCATTAACAAAAATAGTCTATAACTTTTGTCATTCAGCGAAAGACTGATTTTAATCTGTTAATTTATTAAATATGCCATACTGATTATCTTTAAATGATAAGCTTTCATAATTATAGTTTTGATAAATAAATGTCATAGTTTTAGTTTTCTGTAAAAGAAACTATTGTGCCAGCTTTATCTGTCCGTCCGCACTTTTTTATATCCTCAGTTTTTTCTGTCCGCACTTTTTTCTGTTCCGTTCTTTTTTCTGTGCCCCCAAGATCTTAAAAGCTACTGAGACTAGAGGGCTGCAAATTGGGATGTTGATCATCCACCTTCCATTCATCAAACACACCAAATTGCAGCCCTCTAGCCTCAGCAGTTTTTATTTTATTTGAGGTTAAAGTTAGCCATAATCGTGCAGCGTTATAGGATAGGCCACCACCGGGTCGTGGTTAAAGTTTCATGAGCCACTGCTCATACAGCATTATACCGAGACCACCGAAAGATAGATCTATTATCGGTGGCCTTGATTACACGCTGTACAGAAAACTCAATTTCTTCGGCGCATTTTTTTCTTGTTTGCTTCAGATCTTGAAGTTTGTATTACTCTATCGCTAGAATTTTCCGTCGGAACAAGAATTGACTCAACTTACTTATTTGTAAGTGAAATCGGCATACGCAGATTATGTTATGCAGTGATATGAAAAAGACAGTGCAGTTTCTGATTCCCTTCTTTGTGTTTATTGACTTTCTCTCTCTCTCTCTCTCTGCGTTCTCAGCCTCTTCTTGCTCTATATTTAGAAGTGAGAAACTTCCATTTGCAAGTGTTTTGCTTTGTTGCAATGCCAGCAAATTGGCCACATCAGAACGGCATAAAAGAGCGTTTTCCTCTCCCCGCACGCTATTCTTTGTTGGCCCGAGTATGCATTCGTGTCTGTTTGTTTGTGTGCTCATGTACGTGTGTATGTGCGTGCCTGTTTCAACTCGAAGTCTGACAGGTCTTCCATATTAATGAGGCAAGAAAGAGGGTTAGTGAAGACATCGTTGCATATATACATCTCCATGACCAGGTTTAACCTCTACCTATTCCCCCCTCCCCCTTCTCGCTCTCTCCCCCTCTCTCCCTCCCTTCCTCACCCCACTCCTCATCCTTCTTTCTTCCTCGGTCAGCTCCCGCCCCTCCGCCTTCCGACATCCACCTCTCTCTCTCTCTCTCTCTCTCTCTCTCTCTCTCTCTCTCTCTTTCATATAGGCTACTTCCCATTACCCTCCCGCAGTTCTTTTTCTCTTTTTCATTCGCTGAGAGAGAAAAAGAGAAGGAGAGAGAGAGAGAGAGAGGTAGGTAGAGAGAGGATGAGAAAGAGAGCAAGCTTTGCGAGTTTGATCGAAGGTTAGATCGCGTGATCCCTTCTGATATATCATAGTGTTATTATTAAGCCATGCGATGTTGAAACCCCATTACCAACATGGATAAGAGATTTAATTATTCAGCCTTAATGTCTGGCCCACCCTCCATTTATCATCGTCGGCCATATTAAGGATTATTGCTGACTTTTCTGGCCCTGGGATTATTATCGAGCTTCTTCACTTCTCCCTCCTTATTCCTCCTCTGGGTGCGGGCTTCTTCTTCTTCAAGCGTTTGACAAGGGAGCCAGTATATTACGAGAGGAAAGAGATATTTATATCGGTTTGTATATATATATTAAAAAATCGCCATGTCTATCGGGTGATCGAGGCCACCGAGTTATGGGGGGTAGTAGCCCTTGATGGGGGCCAGTGGTCTAACTAATTAAGTCTCTGATTGGCGTGCTGTTCAACCAATAGGATACTTCAGTGACTGGAGAGTAAACATAGGTGATAAAAATCCTTTGAGAGTTGTGATTAGCGGAGCTGACGTTAAAGGAGAAGCGGTGCTTTTTTGTTTATTTTTATATATAGTCGACTCATTTCTATCCGATATATAATAACTCGATAATAACAGTAATAGTAAAGAAATGGCGGCGTTACCTGTGGCTTTGGCATAATCAGTATTTACCAGATTAATTTTTAATGAATAACATATTAATTTTTAATGAATAACATATATTAAGACCATTATAGCTAATTCTAAGGTATAGTCCAGACTGAAGAGAAGTGAGTTTTTGTCTCAAGTTTTTATATACATGGCGAGTGTTATATATGTGTGTGTATATATATATATATATATATATATATATATATATATATATATATATATATATATATATATATATATATATATATATATATATATATATATTTATATATATATATATATATATATATATATATATATATATATATATATATTTATATATATATATATATTTATATATATATATATATATATATATATATTATATATATATATATTTATATATATATATATATTATATATATATATATTTATATATTTTTATATATATATATATATATATATATATATATATATATATATATATATATATATACATATATATATATATATATATAATATATATATATATATATATATATATATATATATATATAAGTTAATAAAGCTTTATCAGTATATATACAGAAAACATAGTCAAGTATACATTGCGCAGTATGCAATATTTCTTTCAAGTCTCAACACCTGATGTTGTTCATCTCAACTAGTTTGCAACGCCGCTCATCTTACCTGTCATCCAACTGACAAGCACGCAAGCATACTTATACTGAGGAAATTTTTCTCCATACTGAGTCTGCTCTGCTAATGGTAATATTGTAGACGATGTTGCAGTTGTTGCTGTGTCCGACTGAAGCCTCAGTAAATAGCCGAACAACGTTTAGTTTCATGCGTTATTTGAAAGTTTTTCAAAACCTGTCTGTTGCCTCGCAGATTATTCGACCGTGTCAGTAGCTGATGCTTAGTTTTGTTGAGGCAACTTTTTTTCTGGCCAAGTGTAGGTTGCTTTTTCTACCTCAAGGGGTGAAAACGAAATGTTTTACACTACAAACTTACTGTCTCATTATTTGTTTCATCTCGTAGGTCGCTTAGTCTTTGTAGCCACATAACAGTTCTCATAGCAGAAACAAATCCGAAATAAACATTTTTGCGGACATGATTTTTTTTAGCCATTAACCCTTCATGGAAATTGTCCAAGATTACAACACATTTTGTACATTCATAAACTCCCGCCAATAACGTGCTAAGCCATAGCCTATCAGCGTCCCCTGTTTCATACGACCTTTTTTCCTACCATTTTCTACTCGTTCTTGGTGTTAATACTTCTAAATTCTATTTGCTGAAGACATTGCGTACCTTTATATTCTATGGTTAAACTTCCAGACTTTTTTCATGCCATTTCCATCTATTTCAATAAGCCGTTGATCACCTCTCCGTACACTGTTATCTATAACTATAATAGGATTTTTTTTAATTCATTTTATTAAAAATTGCATTTTACATTTGCTCCTCTTATATGCATGTAACTTCTACGAAATGCCCGTGATTTTACATATATATATTTTTTAAATACCGTCCTACTTGTTTTATTTTCTCAGTATCTATTTACACGGTGAATTTTTAGTTGATTCCCAATTCTACAAGCTTTATTTCATCCCCTTATTTTCTTCTGCTACGTGAAGCCCAACCTTAGTTAGTATTCTTTGCAATTACTCTTTATCATCCCATAATAAGGCTGATAGAATTTAATCTAAATAGGCTAGTGCGCCCATTCTTGTTATAAATACACACACACACACATATATATATAAATAATATATATATATATATATATATATATATATATATATATATATATATATATATATATATATATATATATATAAACAGGTCGTTTTAGTGTGTATCTTTGTGTGGAGAGAGGTTTGTTTTTGTCGTGAGCATGGCTTTCCTTTTTAGGTATCCGATTTTTTTTTTTTTCGTGAGAGAAATAGAAATTTATGTTTATCGTGCCATGTTTGTATGAACGTATACCATCTCTGGTAGATTAAGAAGTTCATAAAGATGTACCTCAGTAGTTCCAATTCTGTTTGTCAGTCTGTCTATCTCGTTTCCCGTGAACAACAGCTGTGTTTTATTATATATATATATATATATATATATTATATATATATATATATATATATATATATATATATATATATATATAAATATATATATATATATATATATATATATATATATATATATATATATATATATATATATATATATATATATATATATATATATATATATATATATATATATATAGTCAAACTGTGTAATCAGTCATTTCGTGAAATGACTGAAATTTCAGGCAGATAGCGAAATGCACTTAGGGACATTTGATCCCCAGGAGCTAGTACTAAACACGGCGAAATACATTTGACCCCCCAGGGACTAGTACTAAACCCGGTGAAACAGTGTAGGTGACTCACTGTTTCGCCGTGTTTAGTACTAGCTCCTGGGGGATCAAATGTCCCTAAGTGCATTTCGCTATCTGCCTGAAATTTCAGTCATTTCACGAAATGACTGATTTCACAGTTTGACTGTAACATATATATATATATATATATATATATATATATATATATATATATATATATATATATATACATATATATATATATATATATATATATATATATATATATATATATATATATATATATATATATTCTTCACTTGAGAGTCTTTTTTTTTTTTTGTGGTCATCCTGATTAGCCGAGAGAGATTTTTCCAATATTTCATTCACTAAGATTGTGCGTTGAAGAAGATATCGGAATTATAGAACATCACTAACATCTCGGTGGATGTTCGATGACACTACAGCTCAGATGATATTTTTTACACACTTCTATTCATATCGTTGGAAAAGACTGAGAAGTGTCTTCAGTTATGTCGCGCCGAAAAAAAATTGAATTAGAGGGTATGTTAAACGTAGGTTCTGATTTCAGTTGGATGAAATTTAATTACATGAAGGTGATTGGTACTGTGTGATGATTCGTGAAGGGAATATTCTACCCCCATGGTCAGTGCTTTTGCAAATTAATCTTTTTTATCCTAATGACTTAAATCTTTATACCTCGTGAAAAAGGAATTTTTTTGAGGCTGAAGCAGAAACTCTGCAAACCAATAAGATCCAGAATCGGTCTTTCTACTTTCAATTGATATACCGTAACTAAGTGTCAAAGCGTAACAATACATAACAAGAAGGGGCATGAAATGTTCTCATTAACTGGAAATAGAGCTAGGGCATTTATTGTAGTGCCTCCAAACTCTGTTATTCTTCAAAGATGCTCGATGGCAGGTGCGTAATTTTTTAAAACTGGAGACAGATAAGTATTCAGTATTTGAATAATTTCCAGATTAGTCTTTACTTATAAGCTCTTGGGTTGATTAAGTCTTTGTGATATTTAGATGACATGCTTGAAGAATTAGAGGAATTTATTTCTGGTGATTGAAATTCATTTCTCGTCGTAATGTGGTTCGGATTCCACAATAGGCTGTAGGTTCCGTTGCTAGGTAACCAGTTGGTTCTTAGCCATGTAAAATAAATCTAATCCTTCGGGCCAGCTCTAGGAGAGCTGTTAATCAACTCAGTGGTCTGGTTAAACCAAGATATACTTAACTTTCGCATGAAGAAAACCGCTTTTTAATCCACTAGGTGGTTTATAATGGGCATGGGCAGTTGGGTAACGTCTGTAACTGTAGTTTGCATTTAGCTATTATGAACGCATACATACTCTCACCTATCACTAAAAAATTGTCCCGTATAGGAGTTGGATCCGGAAGGTGTTAGCCTTCCTTTTCTTACATATCGAGGTGAGGTGCTCGCCCCATGCCCGCACAGTTTAAAGAGTTCACGTGACATTGCCGTCTGGTATTTCCTGACGGTCACCCGACTAAGTACTGACCAAACCAAGGTCTAAAGCCATGAACCAGACTTCGTGGTGCTTAACTTCGCTATCGGAAAACACGTGTTACAAACTTGGTTAGCAACTACCACTGTGGCGATGGGTTAATTTTGATTCTTAGCATTGAGGCTATATTCTATACCTGAATAAGGACCATAGTCAGACTTCAGACTTCTCTCTCATGGGGTCTGAATGGTATTTGTCTTCTCTCACACTTCAGCATTCTAAAAGAGTGAGGTTCGAATCTTATTCAGGCTAATGCACTTGTCACATACAGTGCATTTGTTTATAAGATAATGTGAATTCGATATTAATGTCTATTTGTGACATGACATTTGAAAACATAATATACATATAATATATATATGTAGAATTACTTGTAAATATTATATATATATATATATATATATATATATATATATATATATATATATATATATATATATGTATATATATATAGTATATATAATATATATATATATATATATATATATATATATATATATATATATATATATATATATATATATATAGAGAGAGAGAGAGAGAGAGAGAGAGAGAGAGAGAGAGAGAGAGAGAGAGAGAGAGAGAGAGAGAGAGTGTATTAAAAACTTATTGTTCATGTATCATTGAGGTCATAAGGTATTTTTAATTTTACGCACAGGACTTAGGTTCCACAGGGACATGTAGGCTACAGCATAGTCAAAATGTACTGTATATCTGTCACTTGATAGCTGATTGGACAGGTCTGCTGTCTTTTATGTCTGTTATGTACTGTATCAAAAAGCCATAGGTTCGAATCCTGTTCCGCATAAGCATGCTTTAGGTACAGATTATCTTTTGGGCGTGAGTTTCTCAGAAGATGAATGAAAATACTATTGTTATTCTCAAATGTCTTTCTGACAGACGAGGAAAATGCCCATTGACTGGTTAGTGCTTGATTTTCCCAACTAACGGCCAATTCTAAATGGTTTCCTTGTTGACCTTCTTTTTGTTAATTATGTAAAGATTTAGATGTTCTGTTAAATGCAGTAACAGAAATAGGAGCAAAATCGCATCTCGGATGCAATGGGACGGCGAGTAATGTGTGTGTGCGTGCTGGCCTGAGCGAGACATATTTGATAGGGAGGAAGGGTCCAGAGCTGCTCGCGTTTGACATTTTGGTTTATGTTATTATTGTACTAATAATTGCTCTATCACCTTACCGTAGAGTTTTAAAGATGCACCTAGAATAATAAACACTACATTGTAATATGAACTTTTACTGTCGCTGTGTAGATCTTCATTATAGTCAAGGGTTAGTGGACTAGACCTTGATCCAGTGCCAGTCATATTTTATATGTTTGATGTGGATTTTAGGTCTTGAGCATCATAAAATCTAATTAACAAGCCTTGTCCTTGATCTCCATCGTCACGAAGCATATCTTAGTTTAACCAGACCACTGAGCTGATTAACAGCTCTCTAGGGCTGGCCCGAAGGATTAGACTTACTGTACGTAACTAAGAAGCAATTGGTTACCTAGCAACGGGACCTACAGCTTATTGTGGAATCCGAACCACATTATAACGAGAAATGAATTTCTATCACCAGAAATAAATTCCTCTAATTCTTCATTGGCCGGTCGGAAACTCGAACTCGGGTCTAGCAGAGTGCTAGCCGAGAACTCTACCGATTCGTCCAACGAGGAACTTCCATCGTCACGTAAATGGATGGCGGTGGATCAGCCTAAGGAATCTTGTATCTGAAAATTCCAAGAAAACTGGATAACGAGTACCCAAATAAAGAAACATTTTTTATAATTGTTGCTTCTTTGCAAATGCACTAATCTCATACGAGTGTTCTCTCCCCCCCCCCGATACATGTTAAGAGATGCATTAGATAATGGCGTTCATAAGAAAGGGTTATTCAGACTTGATTTTGTTGCTCATTAGTTTTTGTCCCGAATGTACATGAAGAATGATGTTGAGAAAACACGCAGTCGTCTTGTCATTTATCCGTACTAACATCCTGTCTTAGATCATGCAGAACTGGTATGCTCTTCAACGTCAGCTTTATTGACAACAGACTTCTTGACTCAGCTATGTTTGGTATTTGACAGAACACACAGCAAATAAATATTGGACGTGGTTGCTTAGCATGATTGCGTTTTGACAGACATATGTCAAACGCTAAGGCGAACATTTACTTTCCATTGCGTCGGGGACACTAAGAGTACTTGCAAACCAAATTTGAATAAATATTTTTCTCTCTCTCTCTCTCTCTCTCTCTCTCTCTCTCTCTCTCTCTCTCTCTCTCTCTCATTCGTGTTACTTGAATGTGGAAGAGGGCTGTATTGATGTATTTATTGGGGTAAAAGAGTCATACTAGCAAAACCAAAACCTTATTGATTAGCCGATGCCAGGACTGGTTTTTACTCCATGATTCAGTGAACCAAAAATTATTGCGGTGGATAGCCCAAAACCTTTACTGCCGTGGATCGTTCAGGTAATTGCCAGGCAATCATTTTGATTTTAGCAATAGGCGGCTAATACCTGCAGAGGATGCAAATGCGAGTAATCAATTTCCCTAACATACATGTAATTACTATAATAGCTTTCTATAGATACAGAAATGAGTCTTGTCTCCCCGGTTACATGAATGTTGCAAGTAATTCTCATTTATTTTCTGCACGTCCTCTCCATTAGTTCTGCTTTTGGTCACTTTTCAAACTACCTCGACATTCCGCAGTTATGTAAACCTTTTTACGATGATGACTGTATATATGGCAGGGTATGTGAAGGTGAAGGGACTAGCTGTACTCTAACACTGGGAATATAACTGACTGCCAGTTATTCAAATTTTGTTACTTGAATGGCGTTAGTACAATTGACTCAACTGTGAATTACTATCAAAGGTGGATTCCTAGAATAAGTATTCAGGGGAATGCTACAGCTTTTGAAAGTTTTCATAACATGTTGGTAGGCAATGATTTTTTATCGCATTTCAATGTGTTTCTCCAAGTGTATGTACCTCGGGAAGAAATTACTAGGATAAAACCAATTTTTGCTTGGGTAGAAGGGATATTCTTCTATCATGTACTAGTTCCTCGTTGGAAGAGTCGGTAGAGTTCTCGGCTAGCACTCTGCTAGGCCCGAGTTCGAGTCTCCGGCCGGCCAGTGAAGAATTAGAGGAATTTATTTCTGGTGACAGAAATTCATTTCTCGGTATAAGGTGGTTCGGATTCCACAGTAAGCTGTAGGTCCCGTTGCTAGGTAACCAATTGGTTCTTAGCCACGTACAATAAGTCTAATCCTTCGGGCCAGCCCTAGGAGAGCTGTTAATCAGCTCAGTGGTCTGGCTAAAGTGAGGAATACTTTTCTATCTTATACTTTAATATGAACGGTCTTAAAATGAATTCTTTCAACGAAAAATGTGAGATAAAATTGAAAGTAAATATAAATTCCAGGAAGTTCATATTCCTCTGTCAGAGAAGCAAAGGAGTGAAATGGTACAAATGTTTTTCCGTTCCTGCTCCCCTCCATTATTCTCTGAGGACCATTTGATGGATCATGATTCATTTCCTCCATTACTGTCATAATTAATATTTCCGTTCTCAAAATGAGATGATTTGAGTACCCGTTTTGCTGATTACCTTTTTTAGCTTCCGTTTATTAACATACCGGTCCACAATTACGGTCTCTGTAAGTCTACTGACACAAGATCTTGAAGCTGCTGTGCTCTGACTGTTGTGAGGGATAAGTTTTCCTTTGTCCTTATTTCGCCAACTCTTAAATCGCTCTATTCTGGGAAATTTACCGAAATTAAAACTTCCATAAATTCAGTTTTTTATGTCACTGATGTATTACATAGAGGCTAAAAGGAAAATAATGATTAATGTTGCATTAAATTTGAATGAAAACTGGAAAATGGTACAGTAAGTATAAAATTTTATAGTACTGACCTAACCTAAGCTAACCTAATCTGTGACCTCCAACACAGAATAAGAACATTTGAAAAGTGGCCAGCTAAATGGATAAGTTGGTGTGTTGGAGGATTAATACTGTAACTGGTAAATTTCATTAAATATCAGCTTGAATTCTTGGGTTTTCTATGAAAGCAAAGCCAATGCTTGCTCATGCGCCCTACGTATGATGGCCATACAACAAACATAACGTCTGTTGCACATATGTGATTATGATGAATATCTCGTGGACCATGTAAAATTATTAGCGCTAAAAAGGTTTTTTATTCATATCTCTCTCTCTCTCTCTCTCTCTCTCTCTCTCTCTCTCTCTCTCTCTCTCTCTCTCTCTCTCTCTCATACACATATTTATAGGTATTATTACAACAGAAACGAATGGAGAGAGCTTAGAATTATCACTGTCTGTAAACAACTACATAACGACTTTCTCTATGGACCCAAGCCCTCTAAATCTGCCTGGGACGTCTGACGCGTAGAAGCTTGAAGGATGAGCAGATGATCCTCTCGTTTTGTCCATCAGAATCCGAAGGGAAGCCTTAAGAGCAACACAATGCCCAGAGAAACACTGCCCTCGGTATCAGATGGTCGTGGTTGTCATGCCTGCGGACATGTGAGATAACGTAGTTAATTGAACATAGTTTATGGGTCGTGTTCCTCCCGGGACTTGTCGCTTCTATATTTAGTTTGGGCTTTCGGGATGCTTTTGAACGTCCGTCTCTTCATGTGATTGTCTCCTGCCAGCCTGTCGTATTGCAGGTAATCTTGTATTTATCGCTAGCTTCATTTTTTTTACATCTGCTTAATGACGTATAAGTGTGTTTACGTTATTATTATTGTTGTTAGTGCCGCAAGGTATGGGTTATGTTTTTTTATGAAATCTATCACTTGATTGGACTCCGAGATTATATATCATTGAGAGACTACCAAACGCTTGCAGTTGATAATTTTCCAGTTCGATACGGAGTTGCTTAATGAAAGAACAGCATTCTTGGTGTTTAAAAACTCTCTTTATTTCTTGTATCTCGTCAGTTCAAAACATTTTATGGGGTACGAGGCAGTCATGTTAAAAAGAGCAGATCTCCTTTCCCAGTGTGGTTATGTCTGTGTTAATCAGAATGGTCAATTCATTATTATTCATAATTTTGATATTCATACAGAGTAAGTTACTTTTATATTACCCTTTTCCTCTGTGTGCGATTTTAATGAAACTTACGAATAGAAAAGTAATGGATATAAAATCATAAACTCGAGAATCACTGTAAATCGGCCACTCAGTAACATGACCCACAGCGATGAAATTTTGCTTTCTCGAATTCTTCACATTTTTTGGATAAGCTTGCCAATGCAAAGCCTGAGAAGGAAAAGCAAGAGTATGGAGTTATTCTGATGTCTGGTAGCAAGACGACTTGCATCCTGAGTAATACAACAAGGTCACGTTGCTGACCTGGTCAGGTTGGCAACGTGACCTCGTTCTGATGCTCTGGATGCGGGTTCTCAGCCCGTTACCGGACATCAGAATTAGTTCATATTCCTGCGCATCCAAAAAGTACGAAGAATTCAAGAAGTTAAAAGGACATTGTGATTACAATTGCATACATATCTGGTAAAAAGTGACAAATAGATTTATATACATATATATATATATGTGTGTGCGTGCGTGTTGCGTGTGTGTGTTTGTATGTATGTATGTTATCTTCAATCACATACGGATGGGAAACTATAATATATATATATATATATATATATATATATATATATATATATATATATATATATATATATATATATATATATATATATATATATATATATATATATATATATATATATATATATATATATATATATATATATATATATATATATATATATATATGTATGTATATATATGTATGTATGTATGTATATATATATCTATATATATATATATATATATATATATATATATATATATATATATATATATACATATATATTCATTTAAACCTTGCGCCTACTAAAATTATGGTGTACTCGTATATGTCCCGTTCTCACCCTGTTTTTGCTTGATAAAAGTCATTTTAAAACAATATATGTTGGATTTGAAAATTCCTTTTTAAACCCGTTAAATATTGAGTTTTTTCTTTTAAAGCCCCAAATGCCCTTGTCATATTATTATTATTATTATTATTATTATTATTATTATTATTATTATTATTATTATTATTATTATTATCGCTTCATGCCTTGTTTATCTGGTAAAGAGAAGTAAGTTCCTTCCCACAGCCTTCCTTCCCTATCTCTCCCAAAAGGAGTCCAAGCACTTTCGTGCATGTCAAGTGCCCCGTATCTCTCTAGGGAACAGGTGTGTCATAGGACCCGAGATCTCCTCTCTTCTGCTATCTTCGGGACATGGCAGAACACGTCAGGTCATGCGATAGTTCCGGTGGAGTGCAGGCAGGTATCCTAGACAACAGAGACAGGTCTCGGCCGAGACCTGGAGGACCAGATCGCCAGTCGTTCTATTCCAGTCCGGGGACATGAAGTTTACATCTCGGACGTAAATTAATATGCCATCTTCCTTAAGGCGAATTTCTTTATCTCGCCTGTGACAGTGGCAGGGCATCTAACTCGCCGGCTGTTTGACTTGGATATATTTTTTCGTCAACAAATACAAGATAAATCTCTCTCTCTCTCTCTCTCTCTCTCTCTCTCTCTCTCTCTCTCTCTCTCTCTAGTTCCTCGTTGGACAAGTCGGTAGAGTTCTCGTCTAGCACTCTGCTAGGCCCGAGTTCGAGTCTTCAGCCGGCCAGTGAAGAATTAGAGGAGTTTATTTCTGGTGATAGAAGTTCATTTCTCGGTATAATGTGGTTCGGATTCCACAATAAGCTGTAGGTCCCGTTGCTAGGTAACCAATTGGTTCTTAGCCACGTAAAATCAGTCTAATCCTTCGGGCCAGCCCTAGGAGAGCTGTTAATCAGCTCAGTGGTCTGGTTAACCTAAGGTATTCTGTACTTAACTCTCTCTCTCTCTCTCTCTCTCTCTCTCTCTCTCTCTCTCTCTCTCTCTCTCTCTCTCTGTCTTGCTAAGTCTGCTATGTGATTGGTAATTTGAAAGTGATATAAAAAATTTTCTGCAACTTTCAATATATTTTTAAGTTCCTCTCCTTGTTTTATTTTCAAGTCTTCGTTTTCCGCAGTATCGATTTTAAAACTGTGTTTGCTAAGTGACTAGAATCATTCGTGGCTAGTATTACTACAGCATATACATACATAAATGTAAACCTGACACGACTGACTTCGATACCACGTCCTTGTCTTCATGTTATCCCGTTACCCTCAACAGTACACACGAGTGGCTGTGTGACCTCGGGGAGCTTTGACCTGGAAAATAAGTGCGTGATCATGAAAAGGATTTTTTTTTTATTTGGCCATTGTTTACTAAGTATTGTAAGGTTAATGAAATGGAGCTGCTTTGTAATGTCAATCTGGTAAGTCCGGTAACACTTAGGAAAAAATTTTGGTCGACAGTATTGTCCTCTTTTATCACACATATATATGTGTGTGTGTGTGAACGTGTGTGAGAGAGAGAGAGAGAGAGAGAGAGAGAGAGAGAGAGAGAGAGAGAGAGAGAGAGAGAGAGAGAGAATTAGCCTGTTAACTTTAACACATAATGCAAGGGAAAACATAGCATGTCCTCCAGGCAGCCCTATTTCCCATATCTTACATTTTGATGCTGCATTGGTACTCAGGAGTTCTGAGTTTTAGTGAAAATTTTTCATTGTGGAGTGGCCTAGAACAACGTAAATACCACAAGGTATATATCCGTATCTAAGAAATTTTTACGTTACGTAATACAAAAATACTCTGACGTCGTAAGGCTGTTCTACTGTATTAGACGAACATTTGTGGACCAGTTATTGCTCTTGTCGTTAATCCAGCTTATTCGTTAGCATTAGCCGGCGTTAGACGTCATACATTTTCTCTGATTGCGTGGATCAAATCCCAAGGCCACAGAACAGGCGCTGGCCACCCCCTCCAAAATTGCAAACTTATTTCTTGCTTTGTCAATAATTGTCATCTCGAGTGCAGAGGAATAAATACAAAAAAATAAGAATTAATGAGAAAATAACTCGCGGGACTGCACAAGTTACAATCACTTATTTCCTGATTTTATGTGACTGATTCCCATTGTCCGAAAGGACAGGATCCCTGGCGTCCCGTCCCCGTTCCTATCTTTGTACCTCAGAGTCTCACAATGCAAATAAAACTCCCGGAGATATTCACCTCTCTTTCATTTCCTGGCAATAAAATGCTAATATTCTGTTGAAGCGATGCATCACGATGCTATCGGAGGCTCCATCGTGAAATCTATCATGTCCCGGCTTATGACGAACCCTGTCGAGGCGGAGCGTCGCCTGTGACATAAAAAGCGGCCAGAACAAACGCTATAATTTGACCAAAGATACGCCTTGCGATATATGGCCCTTCCAGATATGCGTATATATAAGTATGCACAAGAGCCAGGTTAATAAATCAAAAGAACCTCGCGGGTAAAGGACACGCGCTCACAATGCAAACATATAAAGCTGGAGATGTACCAATCATGACTCTATCTCTCTATTGGTTGCAGGGATGCCTAATGGCATTATTCCAACTTTTTATATGAAAAGCAAACATATTTGTATGAGACACAGTCACACATGTGCGCCAGCGCGCGCCCACGCGCACACACACACACACACACACACACACACACACACACACACACACACACACACACACACATATATATATATATATATATATATATATATATATATATATATATATATATATATATATATATATATATGTATATATATACACTGTATATATATGTGTGTGGGTGTCAGTAATGCAGCGTGCGTGTATGTGTGTGTGTGTGTATGTAGCCTATGTATATATGTATGAGTATAGCTCATAGGAAACTAAAATGAACAATAAAGCAGAGGCTATTGTCCTAACTGGTTTCGTCTTCGTCTTGCAGACATTTTCCAGTGAACTGTTATATACTAGAATGAAAGCACAATGCATATAAACATGCAAGGTTGAGCTATCGAAATATCTTGTTTTTTGCCCGACACATTACTTACTGGAAATAACAAGTGTAATGTTTTGTTGCCTTTTGGACCACGCTTAACTGAACCCTTTCAAATCTGTACGTTTTATATATTTCCTTTGAAAAATAGTAATGCAGTTTCTACATTCCTAAGCTGATGATTATATTGCCATTAAAGCTTTTTTTTTTTTTATAAAACTAGATTCGATTATATATTTTTTAGTATACAGTTTGAATGACCGAATTCATACTACTTGCCCAATTAACACCATGATTATTATCTTTATCATGGTCAAAAACTGCACTGTTATTTTCCGCATGCCGTATACTTTTTCTATGCAGCTCAGTTCTCTTTTCCAGTTGCTTACCAGTTTGACCAGTATAATAATAGTCACGTGAATTACGTGGGATTTGATGCGCACATCCTGTGGTATAGTCAGGGGAATTCTTTGTCAGTGCTTTTTCCGTTGCATTATTGACCGCAAACACCACCTTGAGATTAAAGTTTCTTAGCAGGCAGGAGTATCATTGAATCTATTATAATATGTCAGTACAAATAAGGTTTTTGTATTACATGTTTGTTTATTGTTATTGCCATAAAGTCTTTTTTTCTCGGGAATTCTCAATGTACCACTTGATTCAACATCAGGAGTTCTCAATTTATCGCATATATTCCCACTAACATCAATTTCGTCATCACGTTGCTCAGGGCTGCATGATAAGCTATGGATTAGTACTGAAGGCTGACAAATTCTGGCATTCTAATCATAGCCTTTTTTAAATACTTTAGTGCATTTCTTTGCGAGAATAATCCCTACGTAACTTTTGTGAAACCTATGAACGGACGCAAGAAATCACTCCCCCGAAATTCAATACCAAATAATATGTTTGCCTCTTTTTATGACACTATTGTTGTGTGTCCATTGTTCCTGAATGCAGGCTGCCTGCGTTTCTAGATAAGGCGCACAGCTGGCAAGAAAACCCTCTTCATATAGCAAATTTGTTGGTCAAATAACTCGTCATTCTATACTTGGCTGCAAGGATAAATGATTCCTAAAGCTGAAATGTTCCTGTAACTGAAATTGCATAAGGATAAGAACAATGAGAGGATGTTATGTATTATCGCAAGTGAACTTTTTCTGAAAGTGTCGGTGCTCAAACTGAAAAAATGGTACATTAGTCATACAGATAGCCAAAATAACATGTACCGTACCTCAAAAACACCACGCCCCTCAAAGTTCAGTCGAGGAGCGGAATAAGTTGACCTTTTTGAATATGAGTTTATTCTTCTTTATTTTGTCTTAGGAAAAATTTGTCGACATGTGTTTCACTGATGTTCCGGTTGTATGTTTAGTTTTCCAAATGTTAAAAGAGCAGCGCGGAAAAGACAGTCTTCCTCTTCTATGTTACTATCACTTATGAGTGTTGTAGAAATTACTAATACTATGAAGTATTTAGTTATTTTAGATTTTTACGTTTGAAGATCTAGAGAAAGTATAAAAATGGTAAAAGTTTGAGAATTCTTTCATTAAATTACGTGTGTAGAAAAGTGTATCAACAAATTATATGCACCACCTGTAAACAATTGTCAGGTACTTGTTTAAAAGATAAAAGGGCAAAAGAAAAGGAAAAAGTAAAAATAAAAAATAGATAGCAAAAGTCATTCAAATGATGTGAAAAAAATTATTATAATTAAGAACATATTTTTTGGGTGTTCAAGGAGATTAAATTGGCTACTTACTTTGAAAAAATGTTATATTGTGCTCTCTTTTGCAGAATGTGCATTGTGCAATGAATTTTTCGTTTTCTCGTGTTTGAAAGTGAAAGGTCTGAATGGAAGTGCAAAACTGAGTCTGCTGGTGAAATTTGTGACGAACTGAGCTGCAATTGGTATTGTTTCGTGTCATGCGCTCACGTGTGTGCGTGTGTTTGTGTTTCAGTTTATGTAATTTTGCTTTGCGCACAAATGCATATTCTGCACCTCATCTTAGGTGTACCTTCATGAACTTCGGAAGCGTTGCATTCTTGATCCTTAATCCCGTAATTCTGGCGTATAGGCATTCTTCAGTGTTTTGAAAAGGGTGGCCGGAATACGCGATATCAAAGGCTGATGGTTTTCGTTTGCGCGCGAGCTTGCTTAGTTTACAGTTTGAAATGAGTATCACTGTCCAAGGATATTTTTTATACTCTAAGAAATAACTTTTAGCATGTGCGGATCTGGGTTGCAAAACAGTACGTTATATTTGGTGAGGCTAGAAACTAACTGTTGCAGGATCAACTGCGCCTCTCTAAACAGGGAGAAGAGGCTTACTAAGAATCCGATCAGAAATTTGGTTGCAGTGCCCCAGGTGAATTTCTAGGTATTAGTAACCGTGTACCTTGCATTCTTCATGGACTTTTTCGTACGAAAGTGTATTCCTTTATTAATAAAAGCGCATTTCGGATTAAATTGTTCTATTCATACATATTATACTGCATATGCTCCAAATAAGCTACTATGGTTTCAGACCACATCCTTCGATCTGTGGTCGGAAATTAAGATTTTTTTTATTGTCAAGTGCTTAAATGACCTGCATTTTTTTTTATTGTATTTTGCTTCTTGAAATATCTACCTAGATTGGTACGGTATAACATACAGTGTATACGATATCTTCGCACCGTATGTTGCCAAAGTGAAAGTTGGTGTTTCCTATTTTTGTCAGTATATGATTCCATGATAAATTAGAGGACCTAGGTCATTCTGGTGAATTAAAAAAAAAGACCGAATAGATTTAAAACTCACAGACCTTATTGCTTTTGAGGCATACTTCAAAATTTATTGAACCGGGGAAACGACAGCCAATTTTACTTTTGATGTGACCTATAGTGAACTCCTCTCTCTCTCTCTCTCTCTCTCTCTCTCTCTCTCTCTCTCTCTCTCTCTCTCTCTCTCTCTCTCTCTCTCATTTAACATCTTTTGGGTAGCAACGTGATGATAAGAATGAATTATTATACAAAGGATATTTTTTTAAACAATTAATTGAACCTCAAACAAAATTTCTTTCTAGCTTACTGTGAACTAAACTCAGACCTTGTATATAATACGTTGTTCAGAACATACCGACTGATCTCTTATTTCATTGTCCCAAAAATATTCAAGCTAAATTTTCTCTTTAAGCTTAATGCCATTATAAGTCATTTGCTTTTATAATAATACTATTAATGTTATCTTTACTATCTGCTACTGCGATGTATTGCAATTTTTACTACTAGTTTTTGTATTAAATCAATTCAAAAACATGAAAATATCTTACATTTTTCAGGTAATGATGCATGGTACGTTAAATCACATTGAAAAGGTACTAAAATGGGAGACTTTGTTTGGTGCAGTCTTC
Organism: Macrobrachium rosenbergii; assembly: GCF_040412425.1. Taxonomy (NCBI): domain Eukaryota; kingdom Metazoa; phylum Arthropoda; class Malacostraca; order Decapoda; family Palaemonidae; genus Macrobrachium; species Macrobrachium rosenbergii. The sequence continues at coordinate 4,164,154 of NC_089751.1, forward strand.
GAACGGTGAGTGTTCTATTCAGACTCAAATTTAACCTTTGCTTGTTTATAACTATTTTCTTATATATATATTGTATATACATGCACTGGACGCGATTTCCGTACTCGAGCACTTCTTTGTAATTCCATTATTATTATTACTAAATCCAGACTAATATATACTGTGTTTAAAAATGTATGAATGTAAATTAAAAACAAGATACTCCAAAGAGCTGATCAATCTTGGCCAGATATTCGAAGTGTCCTCTTTTTAGCATATTCTAAAATCGATAATAAATATATATTATTTTGGACTTCATGACACAAGTATAATTATTATGGTTATTGTTATAATTATCATATTATTAGTGTAGCTGGAGTGTTGTCGTCCTTTCTTGTTCCACGGCATCCCACATGTCCATTTTTTTGTCCGCTTGTATTTTGTTCTCGCGACCCCTTACCTCGTCCATATCTCGATGCGTGTTTTCCCGTTGTCGCTCGAATGAGGCTCCTCTTCCTCTACTTTTAATCCTGGTCGATGTGCAAGCGACTGTCCTCGCAGCGTGTGGTCTCTCCCCGCCTGACTTGTGATGGCATCTAGACCTTCTCTAACAAACTAGACACTTATTTCGTCCTCAACCACACAGCGTCATTAGAGGCATTGAAAGGAAGAAGCTCCCGGTGGTGTAATATGATTCTATCAGGGGATGCGGCAGCAAGTATGCGACTGCACAAAAGGGGAAAATGCCGTATATGCTGAGGCTATATAATTGCCTCTCGTTCCCCTACCCTCATCACTCTGCTGCCCCTTCCCCCACCCCGACTTCGATAAACTCGCCGCACTATCTTTGTTGACCCCGGGCCAACCCGTCTCTATTTTTGAGGGGCACTTCACTTGCCTTGAGCTTGACGCAGAGGAAGTGGTATGTGGTACCAGATTCTCCTTTGCTTTAGACAAAGTCAGATTATTGCTTACGTTACATTGTCAAGGAATAATGTCAGCCTTGAAGGTGTATTGAAGGCAAGCTGTAAAACTTGTAATGTGGTCACCCAGTTCGAATCCCATATCGGAGACGAAACTCCAAAGTTCAATAACTCATAAATTAATAGCAGAAAACCGAAAACTTAAAGCTAAGCTCATCCCTATTATGTGATTAGTGGTGAATTAATGGGATATATTTTTTTATGAAATATGGGAGTGAAAAACACTGAAAAATATCACATAATTTTTTTTTGTAAACTTGTACCTTTCTGTATTTTCTTATGGACCCAAGCATATTCATTCTTACAAAATATATCAAGAAACTTGTTTTACAATTGCACGAAAGTATGTTAATGAGATGGCTCTTTTCTGTGCTTGGGATTCATCCGTAATTCAGCAGTTAAAAGGTGTGAATGTATGAATGAAGCAGTGATCGTAGTGCTTTTTTTCCCCTAAAAGTATCCCCTATCTGGTGAACGGAATAAATATTGAATATATGTATTCTGAGAAGCAGGCTAATGTTTTTAGCAGGTATGCCCTCAAAATGGAGGCTCCCGGTCTTCCTGCTCGGAATTTACTCTTTTTTTTTTTTAATCTAATTTTGAGGTTTGATGTGTTTGCAAATACAATTTAGAACTGCCCATTTCACTATAGTGTATATAGAATACGTACCCTATAATAATATATTTTAGAGCATGATTTGTATTGTATAAATGTGAGAACATTTTGTGCCTTGTTATTGCGCAGTCTGGTTGGAGATGATTTGAACTAACTGAGCCAAGTGAAATATTTTTCATGTTGTGCATCGATTTCTACATTATTCTTACAAGCCACTACGCAAGAAAGTGTTGTGCTATCACTTTTTTTTTTTACATATGGGCATCCTTTATTACACAATTAAGTATTCCAATTTATGGTATGGGGTTAAGTTAAAGGATAATTTTTAAACTTCACCTAATTTTCTACATACTTACTTTGCCATTCCAGAGGCATCAAACCTGAACGAGTGGAGTACATAACGTACTCCATATAATGCATATAAGTACGAAGCAATTACAAAAGTATATAAATTTTACCTTCATTTAACTTCGGGTCATTTACGTTTCCTTTTGCTGGATCACTTTCGTGAAATTTGCAAATAAAGCCTAGTTTTGTACTTCAGCGTTTAATTCCAGTAGGCCTTTGTTTAAGAATAGGTTCAGTGAGCGAAGACGAAGAGGGAGAAGGGATTTACTGACCCAGAGAGCCACTGCTACCAGACATCTTAGAAGAGTAAGATGATTGATTCTGTTCTGAAAACAGATACAGCAATAAAATATGGCCTATTTGACCTGGGGATAGGGCCATTTAACTTATGTATAGACGTTTTTCATTTATACTGACTTTTTTTACATTTTGCACTTTTTAGTTTATGCAATAAATTATAACTATTCGGCTTTTAAATTACTTAAAAATAAGTCTACTCGCTTGAAAGGTAAATTTACACGCTTATGAAAAGAGAAATATCACTGAGTGCCGACGTGGTATGAGAGAGAGATGAATACACTAAGGTTGCTGCGTTACAAAAAAAAAATAATTCTCATGCCATTTCATATAATAAAATTTTTACCTCTCCCGTGGACGTTATCTTTTCTTTTATGTTTGTCTTTGAGTGGGATTGTGACCAAACAAATGAACAAACTGTGATAAAAGTGTGAAAATATATATTTTCTGATTCCCTTCCCGCATATGATCAAATTTTGAGGATTTGACTTTTTTTTTTTTTTTTTTTATAAAAAGCATGCCAAACATTCTTCGAAATCACCGGAACGCTTACCGAGGGTGAGTTCCAAAATGAGTGTTTACCCCCTATGTCATGAAAATCTGTCCTATTTTGTTGGATATTTTCTGAAGTCTTTGCCGTACGTAAACTGACTCAAATGAAAGCAAATGTGTTCAAGGGTTTCGTACAGACATGATCATTATTATTACTATGATTTATTATTAGTATAATTAGAATAATAATAATAATGATATTATGA
>NC_089751.1:4172134-4179634 GCF_040412425.1 Macrobrachium rosenbergii
TATTAGAGGATGCTTGATACAAATGTTTAATTGTAGAAATGTGCTATTCACGCAGTCAAGACCATTTCGGGTTTTTGAATTATCTAGTTATGTTCTCGTGTTTTTTCAAGACACGCTTCTGTTCTTCCATTGTTTTGTCTTTGGATACACACAAACACACGCACACATATATATGTGTGTATGTGTTGTTTATCCGGTATACACAAGAAAATAGAAAAAAAAACAGTTTGCAGGTTTTGTCTTTGTCTGTGATGTAGGTATAAAAAGTATATTTGGCATTTAATCCTTTTATACTGTTGACATTTTTGTTTATTTATGGGACATTTGGTGAAAGATAATATCCCTATATGGACACTAGGCTTTATCTTTTGATGCTCTTTTTTTTTGTAATCAAAATTTTATTTTTTGTTTCGTTCTTATTCTTATATGATCAGTTTTATTATCCTTATATTAACGCCGCCCTCTTTGTAAAGTTATATTGCTATTGCCCATGCTATCTGTCATAATATTTGCTACGGCGGTCACCATTCCAGAATAAAAGCACTCTTCCGCCAGAAGTCATCAGGGGGATCTCTTTTAAAATGCACATTCATTTTCTCCAGCTAACCTAGGTAAAAAATAATTTCTCTTTGCTTAGTAATTTTTTCACTATCAATACCTTTAGGTTAAAACAATGAAATTCTCGCCAAATGTGGTTTGAACATTCCTTGTACTAAAACTTTTTAGGCATTTCGGTGCTAATAACCATTATTACTACGGTAATTCTGAAATGTTCTCACTTGCTTATTTTCATTATTCTTTCAAACTTCATCGTCATTTTCAGACTAGACTAAAGCATATTCTGTTTATATCACACAGTACTAATGTCGTCAAAAATGATGACTAAATAAGAACCGGTCTAAACGGCCAGTCTGAACCCTAGGAATATTAAGTGCCATTCACAATCTTAGATGAAGTCCCTTTCATTCTGTCTATATCGGAGTCAGCAGTGAGAGACGTTGGCCCTGGGCTGGCTGACGGAAAGTCTGGGAGCTTGGACATAGACGCACGCCTTCATTCCGTAACTTATCCAGGTACCAGTCGTTACTCTAGTATAGATATTAAATACAGTTACACAGAGAAGTTTCGATGGTATTTTTGTCCTTAAACTATGTTGAAAGGTAATGTTAGTGCTGTTATTATTATTATTATTATTATTATTATTATTATTATTATTATTATTATTATTATTATTAGTCTCCTTTTCTTAGAGCTATTTAATTTTGATAATTAGATAGCTTGCGGATGGTATTTTCCCCAATATGTTGATTTTTACCTGCTTTGCAAGACCATAGATCAATTTCTTACTGTTAACAATCTGTTTTTCCTGTTTTTACAGAAAGTAGATAGTTGCATACAATGGGGGCTGGTAGTTAATTTCATTTTTTTTTTATTTTGACATTTTTCCTATTAAATGTATTTTTATTATTTTGATAAAATTAGCCATGTGATTTACTTGACGGGTTAATGATTATTTTCCCTTAAAACTCAACGTATGTCCCTTGATCTCAGGAACTGTGTTACTTAAAGGTCGCTGGTCTTCAGAATCTTTGTCAAGACGTATGCTAATTAGGCTCTGTCGGTGAAACACTACCTGTTGAAGAGTTGTGTACTTCATCTCCATTTGCTGAAAGCCATTTTCCCGTTAACGACCAAAAAACACTCTGTCTGTCATCTCTTACTATCTTTCGTCAATATTTATGCGAAAAAATCATTTTGATCTGTGACTTCTAAAATTTTTAATAAGTATTATTCTGCCACAATGATCACATTTTAGTACAATCGCATTAAACAATGCCTGTGTCGAAGAGTTAAAGTATAATCGTAATTGTAATTATTATTACCAACTTACGGAAAAATTATACTGTTGTTCATATTCTTACTCTTATTATAACTCCACATTGTTTCCTTATTCTTTATCAATATAAGTTTGAAAACAAATGGTCACGCAAGTCTTCCCTGTGTCATGTGGTCAGTCCTCCCACAAATTTGTTTTCACTGCGAAACGTTCGAGAATATTCACCAGTAATGTAATTGTAATGGAGCTTTAATGCAAGTTAACATTTGAAGTGCAATATATGACATGAGCTCTTTCATTACTTTATGTTATTGAGTCATAAATCTTGCAATGATCATTAATTAATATTTTTAACCGTAATCGGTCTGATCTGCGCTGAACAAAGTTTGAGTGGGACAGACGTGAGTCAGTTGCCCAGAGCTCCTTGAGAGGGAAGGAGAGTAGAGGTGCTGTGAAAAGAAAATTAGTTTGTGTAGCCATGTATAGGCAAGGATTTTTCAAATATTCATGAATTTTGATACTCTAGGCCATAATGTCGGATTTTTGTACTTGAAAATGGTTATATAGACAGTTTCATCTTTGTTTCTGTATATAAATGTATAATATATATATATATATATATATATATATATATATATATATATATATATATATATATATATATATATATATATATACAGAGAGAGAGAGAGAGAGGTGATCATTTTATTTTTTGTTGTCATTTCTGTGCTTTGTTCATAGTTTCACAGCTAGTTAATACTTGCTTATAATGCTCTTATTCTCTGCCTTTAAGTACTTTTATTCTGCCTAAGAATATTATCCTTTCCCACTTCGTTTCCCACAACACCATCTACTTTTCCTTCCCGAACCTCTTTCCTGTCTTCTTCTTCTTCTGCTTCGTGGTGTAGATGAAACCATTCTTGCGCCAGTCTCCCCTCTCGCAATCCATCAGGCTAAACAGAGACAACTCGGCCCTGTACACCTTGTCACTGAGACAAGTAATCGTGCAGACTTGGACTTTTTACAAAGATACATTGCTCATCTCTCCGGCTCTCCTTCCCACCCCCTCCCTCTCCCTCCCCTCCTTCCTTCCTCTTCCATCCCAGCAAGAATGAGAAGATAAAAAAGTAATTATTACATGTAGTTTGCTCACCTCTTAAATCATTCGCCATCCTGGGGACTAGTCAGGTGAATTCCTCTTTCATCCAATCAGTTTGAAGATTAGCTCAAAAGAGGATTTTTTTTTTTTTCTATCTTGCGTTCAGAATGGAGCCGAAAGAGCGGATTGTACTGGGTTAAAGGCCGAGGCACATTTTGGATTCTTTACTAAGATGTATGACTCTTTCGCGGAGACTAAATGCATATTAATAAGCTCCCTCTTGATTTACACTTTTCAGTGGTTGGACGGTGTTGCTGCCATAAAGCCCCTTTTAAATTGTCTGTTGGCTGGGCGAGATTTCACGTTGTTAATTCTCTCGACTTAATTGAAGAATAATCGCATGCTCGCTGACAGTCTCTCTCTCTCTCTCTCTCTCTCTCTCTCTCTCTCTCTCTCTCTCTCTCTCTCTCTCTCTCTCTCTCTCTGCATCTGTCCTTCTCTACACCAGTCCTGGGATATTTGTTCCTATGTGTCTGTTATTAGCATCAGTTTTTATTTCCATACTGACTGAAATTCTCGTAACCTTTCCATGGCCGAACTTCTCTTGTATTTTCTCCTGGGCCTAACGTTGAACCTACACTAGTGGTCATTTCCCGTCGCCCCAACCCCGCTCTGACCTCTGGGTGTTTAAAAAGAAAGTCCCTGATGATGATTGCAGTCTATTTCACCTGGTCTTTTCATTACCAAATCCACTCTTTTCATGAGACAGGTAGGAAGACAGACACAATTGGAAAATAGATTGAATGTTATTGCCAGTAAATTTGAACATTTTCGGCAGAGTATAAACCTCAACAAAGCGCGAAATGCCTCACACTATATAGGAGACATTACGTAAAAGGTAAAAATTTTTTTTGGCCTCCTTCATTCAAATTTGCATATATTTATTATGATTCTATTCGCTTTTCATAAGTAATCCTAAAAACTAGATTGTTGTTGGCAAGATGTTTTGTGTTGTTATGTAATATGCGCCAGAATGAAACTGGTGTTGGTCTTATGCCAGAACAGGCTTTTGTCTGAAGGCGGACCCGTAAGTGTGGTAAGGTGTTCAAGGGAATAAGGGCCTTGGTGAAAACCCCTGGCTTGGCCAGCTAACGAATGCGATGTAGGGAAATTCATCGTTGATGAAGGCAAGTCCAGGATGGTAAGAAATCAGACTACTCAGTTAGACTCAGGGCTTTCGCTCGGATATATATATATATATATATATATATATATATATATATATATATATATATATATATATATATATATATTATATATATATATATATATATTATATTTTACATTTTACTATTTACATGTATACAAACATATACTGTATATACATTCACATACATCCATAACACACACAAACACACACACACACACACATATATATATATATATATATATATATATATATATATATATATATATATATATATATATGTGTGTGTGTATATATGTGTGTGTGTGTGTGTGTGTGTGTGTGTGTGTGCTTGTACGTATGTTTATGTATGTGAATGTATATATGTATGTATACATGTAAATAGTAACATGCAAAATTTAGTGTTTCATGAAATGGAAGGAAGGAATTAAAAGTGACAAAATAAACCTAATCGTTTAATAAGAAAAGTATAAGTAATTTCCATAAAACTGCCGTCAATTCCCGTTGAATCGTAATCGCCTTTCTTTTCTTTCCCATGAATCTTTGTAATAAACCTTAAATCCAGTTTTAATCAAATTTAAGAATCTTTTTTGATTTTGCTCGGACCTTCTGCGTGTCCACCGACCGTGCGATAATGCCATCGGAACCTAAATCAAAGCATTAAAAGCATCATGTAACCCCACTTCCCGACGAGTTTTATTCCAACGTAAATTGGCGGGAGCCTCCTCTTAACCTTCGTCCGAGTCGAGTCCATAAACAAAGCTGTAACAAGACCCTCCGACATCCCCCCACGACCCTGAACGAAAGCACTCTGGCGGCTGGTGCTGCCACCCAGCGGTGGTCGCGTGTACTACACATCCTAACATCTTTATGACTCTCTTGATTTGCATGACTTTTTCCGCGGACTGGTGGGATCGGAACCAGCGCTTTTCTAAGACTTGGTTTACCTTACTTGAATGTTTGGTTATGTGTCCACAACGGACTTGAAAATTTCCCTCGAAATACCGCTGAATTTCTAGGAACTGAAGAGTTAACGATGTTGTGGCAAAGGCGAAAACACCATCGAGGTACTAGTTCTCACCGGGATACTATAATAGCAACAACGCCAATGATTTTTCTGGCTTGTGTATTCATTTTCATAAACTATTTATTACGTACAGGTTTCAGATATCGATATAGAGAATTTGGTGTTAGTGGGCTTTTGAACCTGTGAAAATGTGTGGACATATATGCACTCGTCATCATTTCCATTTTATAAGTCACCAAATATTTTCTTGAAGGGAAAGGAAGATTCTCATAAATAATCTTGATAATTTTAACTTGCAATGAAGTTTATTAGTTTGTTATGAGTTACGCAAAACAAACCAACATTAAGTTAATCTTATACAGTTTTATGACATTGTTATTATTATTATTATTATTATTATTATTATTATTGTTGTTGTTGTTGTTGCTATTTAAATGTGTTCGTAATTTTAAATTATAGACATGTGTATATATATATTATATACACATATAAGTATATATGTATATATATACACATATATACATAAATATATACATATGTGTGTGTGTGTGCGTGCGCGTGAATTCCTTTTTTTTTATGCAAAAGGAATCTAGAGGCTCAGTACTGCAGAAACTTGGCTTGGCTACAGAAATGGAGTCAGTAAACATACTAATAACAGCATATATATATACATATATATATACATATACATATACATATATATACACATATATATGTGTGCATATATTAACGTAAATATATATATATATATATATATATATATATATATATATATATATATATATATATATATATATATATATTTAGTTCCATAATTACTCGCCTCTATGTGCTTTGAAAGGATACGTTAAATGATTCTTGTACCTAAAGAAGCACTGAAATAGAAAAAAAACCGACGTGTAAGAAAATATACATTCATACAATATGTAGTATACATACATGTCTGTAAACATATCAAATAGAAAACACATTCATAAAAATATCTGATGCCATTTTACAAATCTCAGTCGGTCAATCACAGAATCGTTGGTATGCTTTGTAAATATCTGATATGGTATAATCATATATGAGACTTTTGCCGCCAGGTGAAAGCCGATGGATTTGTTTCAGATTTGTTTCATTCAGGAAGTTGTTTTCTTTCTTACATATTCTTTATTGTACATATCTGGGACGTAATTATTTTCCCATGTGCCTGTTTGATATTGGTGTCACATTGTGTGCTCTTCCTCCATCCATGTTGTGATTTTATATATTCCATGAAACTCTTTACCGGTCTTATTTAAACTTGAATGTAACGTATATTGTGCAAGTTAAGTATGCAAGTTAAGTATACCTTAGTTTAACCAGACCACTGAGCTGATTAACAGCTCTCTCTCCTAGGGCTTATTTTACGGCCCAACTGGTTACCTAGCAACGGGACCTACAGATTGTGGAATTATTTTACGTGGCTAAAATTGAACCAACTGGTTACCAAGGTTACCTAGCAACGGGACCTACAGCTTATTGAGGACTAGCTAGATTCTGTTTGTATTCCTGGAGATCAGAGCCTGCGCTTGAAGTTGTTCTCAGACCTATTTTTCTGTTCTTTAAAGGTATCCTTTTCTAGTTTACCAATATTGAGATCGATTCTGAACGTTAAAACTGTGTTTCAATCATTCCCTTTACAAGGTCGGTTCTTTCTATTTCAGTGCTTCTTTAGGCACAGGAACCATTTCATGTATCGGTTCAAAGTACACGGAGAGGTGAGTAATCATGGGCGCTCGAATCAACTTTCCTTTCCCGCCTTCCCTCTTGTACGCAAACATGCAGTAAACTCATTTTTGGGATTTGTGTTCTCTCTTTCTTTTTCAGCATCGTCTTCCAAATAGGGAAATGCTAACAGAATCAGTTGTATTTCAAGAGCTTTATGTTCTTGTCTAAAAGCATGACTGGACTTTTAATTTGTAATTTTTATGTGAAATATTATTGTTGTCAGAGGTAGTAGGCCTTCTATTATGCATGGCTTTTCTCTCTTTAAAGCCACTTCATTTTTATTGTTAGGACCTATATTTTTTATGTTTGTAACGGCATCTGCACTACTCGTCCAAATTTATCAAGAAAATAATTCTCGTAATAAGATCAAGTGTAGCGTATAATGATAATATATGTTGCGTCTAACTGAAGTCCAGTCGTTGCGGGACACCAGATTCGTTAGTGGTTGAGAAATGTCATGTACTACCTAATGTAAGTACCACTGACCCACTAAAAAAAAAAAGTCTCATAAGGATTTTTGACATCCTACGACAATAAAATGTTTACGTAATAAAGTTACGTAATAAGCGACGTAGATA
>NC_089751.1:4184634-4212134 GCF_040412425.1 Macrobrachium rosenbergii
CGCCCGATGCCACTCCGCACCAACTTCCAATTTTCTTGCTTCTCTCTTGCTTCTGCACGCAGGCGTAGATTCGTGCTTGATATGAAATCGCTGTGTTGTCATACTCAAATGCCATTTCCATTTGAGTTAGGTCATTCAGTATTTTTTGTCTTTATGGTTAAATAATTATGAAACTAGTGTCATTAGCTAGAAAATCGGCAAGCAATAAATATTTCATTCGCCAGCCTTTATATGTAATTTATATTCCTTCTATTCGAAAAGAACGTTTCTGAAAGAAAACGGATAAGCGTATGATAGAGCCAGGTATTTTTTCGTACTTTGCATGTAACGCTATATAAATGACTGTAAAAAATACATCACGAGAGTTGAACCTTTTCAGCAAAATTCACTAGGTTTTAAGCTCTAATGGAAGTAACATATACAAAGTGGAACCAAGGCCAGAATGGTGATTTCATGCACCAACGAGCCACCACACTGGTGAACTCAACTCTGTGACCGACTACATTCTGGAACCTCTACTTAAGTTGTAGGAGTAGTGTTTACTGTGTATCCAGCGTTGAATATAATAGTTATAAACTCCACCAAGTTGGTTTAATTTTTGGTTAAGTCTGTCAGCGAGATTATGCAGAAATTTATGGGGTGGCGGGGGGAGGGGTTACGAAAACTATAACAAAGGTGGGCATTTAGACTGGAAAGAAATAAAATAGAATATATAGAATTGTAACTTTTCAGCTTACGGAGGGATCAAAGGTCATATAGAAATTTACCCATGATCATAACTTTTGAATTGTGCGAGACAGAGGGTTCATATCTGGCGTGCTCTCTCCTCTACTGAAGGAGACGAGTATTAGTTAAGTCAGTAGGAAGGTCAGTGTCATCCTCAGGGGTTAAAGGTTAAATAGCAATATAACACTGAACTCAAGTTTTGAACAATGTGAGGCAAAGACTACGATTTTGGCTTATATAATCCACTAATGATTCCAGTCTGCATAGACAGGTCAATGTCAATGCCTGTGTCATATTTAAAGGTCAAAAGTCCCACTAGGTTTTAAAGTTATTTAAAATTTTTTAACGTGATGGAGACTTTATATGTTCCATATATATATCCCGCAGTGTGAGTGTAGAGTGCAGTTAAAGTCATCATTATAGCTGGAAGTCAACGGTCAAATAAGAATTAAATTTTGGTTAAAAATTTGGACCTATAAATATGTTCACTCGAGATCTGGCAAGCATACCAAGTAAGTGAAGCAGATATGCTGAATGAGGTCAAGATAAAAGTCAAGGTCACATTTGTTGGGCAAAAGCCAATTATTGGGACAGACTCGTTTGTTTTTCATTACGGCCACTATAGCCTTTATTCATGTTTCGATTAATCTCTTTTCGGAACAAATAACAGTTTCGGGAACACGTGAAAGTTATCAACGAAATATTTATGTGCGTATTTGATCATTTAAACGTATATTCGTCTTTTATTTGTTTAATAATTATTTATTTTGTGGGTAGTTGCATTTAGAATCCTTTAAAGGTTTAATCAGTAAAGCTTCATTTGAAACTCAACAAATTCGCGCATTCAGTAATTGTATGGAAATGTTGGTTTCGATAAGATTTGTTCGATTGAGGTAGCATTATCATGAACGTTCTGAAAAGGTTTCTAATAACGATTACTCCTGCAGTTAATGTTAATGTCGGGTTAGTAGAGTTCTCTCATTATGGTTTTAGGAGAAGAAGGCTAGGAAGCTAGAAAGGATTACTGATATATATTCTACATATCTGTATCCTTGTACGTGCATAGACATACATGTTCGTGTAATCTGAGTATTCTTGGAGTTAAATATTTTCATTGCAAAATTCCTGTCAACATTAAGAATACCATAAAAACATATAGAGCAGCTTATATGATATTTGGCTCATTCGTGTTGACTAATTTAACCACGGACTGTAAATCTTAGCAATGTACCTTTAATATTTTACGCCAGTTGTATTTATATTCGTAAAGTGAGTCTTTGTAATAATCTTGTTTAATTATTGAATTGTTAATGTTGAGCTTTAACTGCAGATAAAATTTTAAGGTAACTTATTTTTGGGAAATAACATTAGTTTTATAGTTGATAGAAAAGAAGTATAATTTTTTCAGTGCTAATGTGATAATATAAAATGCATTTATTATGAAGGAGAATGACGTAAAAAACAATTAAAGTACTTAGCCTTAAAATGAGATGCAGAACAGAAAAACCAAGTCTTTGGGACGAGGATGGTACTCCATAAATCACTTAAAATTGCAACCTCTTATTTTCCCGACCGACAACGTATATATGCTTGTATACACGCGTGGCAAGAACCTCTTGTAAGCAAACAAGCTCGGCACAGTGCACCGACAGAAAAAAAAAACATTTTGACTTGTATTCTTGGTTTGTGTTTTCGTTAGAGTTTCTTGGCGTGTTGTACTGTAACTCTTTTGCAAGACGCAACGGAGGAGACTTGAAGACTTTGCTGGTTTGTTCGGGGAACATAACCGAGGAAATATTACTTGGCGAGTGATTTTCTTCTGACAGGTGATTGACAGGAAGATCCAAGAGCCCTTGTGTAAGGGATGCAGGATAGATAAGAGGTGATAGGCGCTAGACTAGATGCAGAGATGTAACATCGTAAATAAAGCGTAGGGAAGGAAGATGGCTGAAGAAAATAATATTCTGAGCAACATATTGAAAGTGAATATGCAGATATACTGAAGCGAATTTGTGTACCTAAATAGTCGCTTTCTCTCATATTTACTTGTGGTCATTTACATTTGTAAATATTCCTAAAGGGGAGAAAGTGAATGGCGAAAAGATATCCATGTGTGTGGAGAAGCTCAGTGTAAACCATTTGGCCCGCGTTAGCAGTCCGTGGTTCGATCCCTGCGAGCTCCCAACACTCGACCCAGCTGCGACTTGGTACCAGCGTCAGGTGGGTGTCTGAGGAAGGGCATGGCATAGCAACCTCATCCCAAAATACCATCTGTGAACCGGAAGGCTAACACATTCGGCGCCTCTCCACATAAAAGGAAAAAAGTATGCGTGTGTATTTTATATATATATATATATATATGTATATATATATATATACATATATATATACATGTACATACATACATACATACATACAGACACCCACACACATATATATACATGTACATACATACATACATACAGACACCCACACACAAACACACACACACATATATATACGAGTATATATATATATATATATATATATATATATATATATATATATATATATATATATATATATATATATATATATTATATACACACACAGGCTCGTAGAATTATTTATTTTTCGAATGAATCAAGTTAAAATAGCTTTGCCTTTTTATCCATCCGGTCACTGCTCATTCGCTGAAGTTGTCATGCCGCGATACTTGTTGAATCTAACATCTCTAGATAATCTGAAAATTCTCCTCGTACAGGATACTCTCCGCTTTTGTATATTACGTACACGTAGTACATCAGGTACATTTTGCCTATTGACGACAATGCTTCCATTGGTACATTTTCTCTGTCGGATGCTTTTGTTCACTGGGTACATTTCGTCATTTTGGTTACTTTGGTATATAGGTACAATTTGTTCAGTGGATATGTTTGTTATACAGGATACATTTTTTTCTGCTGGATACATTTTTTGTCCATTGGGCGCATTTTGTTTGTTAAGTGGCTAAAGATTTTGTTTCTGATGTATATTTATTATTATTTCTTTTTTATTCCTGATGACTCAAGCATGCATTTTTTCTCAGTAAACAACGGCGAATTGTGGGCAAATGTGCAAATAAAATGAAAAATAGCGAAAGGACGTGGTGTTTGGACGATGGTTATAAATGTCCAAAGGTACAACGCTCTTGCAAATGAAAACTACCTTTGGTATATTTTTATTTACACTTTGAGGGAGGAGTAGAAAATTCTAAGGTGAAAAAATGCACTCCGTAATTTCTCATGAATAATTCAAGAAAGTTATTTTGGCAATGTGGTTTTTTATGTCCTTTTAAACGCTCTTAAACTTTAGGAAATCAGGAAATTTCTTAGGAAATGCTGTTGAAAAGCATTACTGACGGAATGAGACTGAGGGCTTGAGGATTCCTGTTTGTGTATGTACCAAAACTAATCGCATTAGGATAGCGGCAAAATGGATTTCTCTTGAAGTGTTCTGTTAGGTGTTTTTGTCATTATTCCGTTGAATTCATTGCAAGTTCTCTTTATCCCATGAGAAAATATAAAACCTCTTTTGTGTGACCAGTGACGGGATTGACTTTTTCATGAGAACTCTCTCTCTCTCTCTCTCTCTCTCTCTCTCTCTCTCTCTCTCTCTCTCTCTCTCTCTCTCTCTCGTGTACCCAGCTGTTGGTATCCTTTCTTCTCTGGTTGTACCCACGAGCAGATATATAAGAATAAAATGTTGTTTTTTAGTGGTGGATTTAGTCGTGGTGCCTTCTTATCCTAGGACAAGGCGAACCAACAACAAGCCGTAGATAAGACATCATTTGAACCTTAGCCCCGATCGATTGGGGTGATTATACCTTCATACTGCTTAACAACTGCCAAACCATCTTTACGACGTGTAGGCAGTTTAGGTCAGTGCTGGAGCCGTGTTGGTGCGCACCATAAACCCTCCAAAACGCATTTTAAGGAATGGCTGATTTCTGTTGTGCGCGCGTGCGCGTGTGGGTCAGCGTGAGTGAAAGAAACTGAGGGTTTCTAGAAAGCAGAAAAGCAATTACAGTTTCCGAGAAATATATTGTTTAGATTGGGAGACAAATTGTTGGTAAACTTCTTGTTATAAAAAGGACAGCATATAACAGATATGTGTCCTTGAACGAAAGACTGTTGGAAGTATTTTTCTTTGGAAAATAAACTGCGCAACGAGCGAAGCAAAATTCTCGACGCAATAGCGAAAGTCTTTGGGATGCGAAGCTTCTTAAAGAAAAATGGGAAGAAAATTTATTCTGTGTTGGACTTCTTTTAAACGAGTCTGGATGTCAATAAAGTTATTGTTATCACCCCAGAATTGATACTAACTGTTAAACACAAGAGCACAGATAATTGATCAGGAGTTCAAATCGACAATAAAACGCACATCCCGGCGAAGAGCTCGTAAGTAAATTGTTTATGGTACTGTTGCAAGAGTGGGAAAAGTGCGAATCTCTCTCTCTCTCTCTCTCTCTCTCTCTCTCTCTCTCTCTCTCTCTCTCTCTCTCTCTCGTGGGTGGAATTTTTTATGACCTCACTCAGTCGAAAGAAATCGTTTGGATTAGGAAATTATAAATACCATTCTGAAATCACTGGCTTACATGAACTAGCAGTGTTGCTGGCAACTTATTCGGATATATAATTTTTTTCTCCAGGTAAAAATAATTTTTAAAGGTTTGATAAGTTTCCAGTTGGACTTCCTTTGGTGAGATTGGGATCTTATCAACATTTCGTTAATTTAAAGGTATTTTTTAGATTTTATTCTGAAAGGTCCTGGGGCGTGCAAGATGTGGCATCATTACGAAATATATAACAACCACTCCTTATCACCCCCATTTCAAGACAAAGGACCTTGTACACGTAATGAATAGATTATTCACGCATCCGTTTATAACTCTGTTTTAGGGGTATAACTTTCGCGACCGGACCTCTTGCGTTTAATAAAAGCGCTGGCAAACAATGTAACGCCTCGGTTAGCGGACGTTATCGGCAGCAATTCTAGTTGCAACACGACCCATAAGACATTCCTTATTTAAACTTTGGATGGGGTGCCTCTGCTCTAATCTTAATTATGCATCGGAAACCGAGAAAGAAGAGAGGTTTTCTTTGAAAGAGCCTCCTCTTCCTCCTCCTCCTCCTCCTCCTCCTCCTCCTCCTCTCCTCCTCCTCCTCCTCCTCCTCCTCCTCCTCATGTTCTCCCTCTTCCGTTCCTCTCTTCCACACTGGAAAGGAAACTGAAGGTGTCTCTGTATTCCCCTTAATCAGAACATCACCCGGCTTGTATATGCACGTTCTCTTCCGATGATTATAAGGAAAGGAAAAAACTCTTAATAGTAGATTTCGTAGAGTTGACGTTTAAGGAAAGTGACCTCGTTAGTGGATGCCCATGTGAAGTTACTGCTATGATCATTCAGATTTGCGATTTAATCAGGCAGGCGTGTTTTTATTGGCGTTTTTGTTTGGAAATAAATTGGATAATAAAGATATCCTTCTTAAGCTGAGCAAAGAACTTTTAGTTTTCTTTTGTACTTTTCAAGTCTTAGTAGATGGAAAGAAATTTCGTTTTTTACTCTTTATGTTTTCTGAAGTTTTTAACGCGAATTATTATTAGGATGTGTTATTTTAGTGTGGACTTGCATGCATGATTATATGAATGTATGAATATGTGCTAAAGGGTTATTTTGTAACAAAAAAAGTTTTGCAGGGAGACACTTATCTAGTGTATTGGTACAGCTTTTGAATTTGTCTTCATACACTTAGCATTTACTTTGAACTGCACAAGGTCGCGACGGGAAGAAGTGCACACAAGATTAGTCTCATCTCCTGATATTCGATATATATGTTTAAGCCAATTATTTCAAAACTTGGCTACTTACTGGTCTTCACAGGAACTTGTGTTTCCTATAACTCAAAACAGAAAAACAAGAGCTAATTCACAGGAAAGGATCAGTTCAGCTACAATATAGACAACGTTTGTTGCCAACAGATTTATCATGCATGAGCTGTTTCGCCTTCAGAGTCATCGATTAACTAATATTTATGCTTTCTTATATGTATTTATGTAAATGAATGCATGAAAATAAACTATATTGAATATGGTAGTGATTAATAACATTGGGCTAATTGTGGTATATCGAAATAAACTGTTAAAACGCCAAGGAATGTTAACATTAATATTATAATTCGACCATTCTACCAATATATAGTTAATCTCTGGGAATCGAAACTACGAAGCAGTATATGCAATAAGGGTAACAGAACTTACCGTAAGTAATATAATAAAGCACATTCAGCAATACAGGCGATCAAGATGACGAACACTTATCATACGCACAAGTTTAGAGCTTTAAAAAAATTAGAAAAAATTCATAGTGACAGAATTGATGTGCGCTGAATAATAATCCCTCGGATTCCCGTTCTTGGCTTCAAGCCTCAATTTCATATTCCATTACATTCCATTCCATAACGCAGGTACATAGAATGTAATGGTATAAACTAATCAGTACAAGGAAAAATATGAGATCCCTGAGAAAGTATTAAAAAAAAAAAAATTTCTCACCTCTCATGAGATGTCCCTTACATAAAGTCAGGATTTTCTTCCGTATGCCGCATCTCACAAGACTGCCAGGGTGTTACACCTACTTTGAAAGAAAAGAGATTTAAATTGACTCACAGCGCCTACTTTTCTGTAAGGGGCAGGTTAAAGAAATGAGCACAGCGAATGCGTGCCATATTTTAATAAGATGGTAAAATGAAAGTGAGTCAAATCGATTAGATTATATGCTGATATAATACGAAAAGAAACATATTGTTTAATTAAGTGGCGCTATGAGATACATACACAGGGTCAACAGACGATGCGGGAATTTTTATGCAATAGAATAATTAGGTAGTAATGGATAAACTGAGGTTATGTAATGAATGTATGCCTTATGGTACGTTCCTAGGCAAGAATAAATTGACAGCCAGCAGGATTATTTGTTGTATGGTAATCAGTTAGCACAATATGTAATTAATGACTGACGATAAATTGATGGAATTAGTGAAGTTGGGGGAAAGGGGTACGTTTGATGGGCGGGAGTAGGCGGAAGAAAGCAAGGACTGACATGAAAGTAAATTCAACAGAATTATGAAAAGATTAGTTTACATTAAGCAAATGGAAAATTGCTAAAATAGAAGTATGTAAAAGATTTTGGGTAAGGTTTGTTGTCCGACATCACCATCATGAAGAAAAATACTTGATATGCGAATGAATGTTCATAGCACAATTTTTCATTGTAAATTACGTTCCTGTAATATTCAAATCCTGGTAGATCAAAGGGCGTGATGCATTTGATTCAAGTAAACCGTTAAGAAGTGATATCTAAAAGAATTAAGCACCTCGAATGACATTTGCAATATCTCATTTCAAAAGTCCAGATTTTCACATTCTGGGAAACGAAACAAAATTAAAGGAAATATTTTTAGCACTTAACTCTTGCTTTCGTCCGTGAAAAAATCCTCGTTGCCCTTTGACCCCTCGAAGAGTTTCAGCTGTTTCCAAGAGAGGCGTCCGTCCGCTCGTCCATCCGCCCATCCAGACACTCACTCGGCGACCTTACACATCCATTTCTACCCTCAGTGGCGTACTAGCTAATTCGTCATGAATTATCGGGCGTTTATTGCGTTTTTACGGCAAAGCAGAGGCGGCGAATGGGCTAAGTTTGCGAATTTGTTGCGTGAAGTGCATCGTTTTGGGGCCACATGTCGGGGATATGACTCTCCCTAACATGCGCACATAGTGCTCACGCTCATGTGCACTTTGTATCTTCATGAGTGCACATACCGCAGCACTGTGAGTTAACAAAGAAATTTATTTCGCATTAATATATTTTTATTTATTTATTTATCCCTTTTTTTTATCTTCTATCAGCAGTGAGATAAGAGAAGTTTCTTTTGTAGGGAAAAGATGCGAAATTTGTAGAATTTTGTAGCACCACTTGTTCATAATCATCAGCAAGCACTTGCCATGACTTGGCGAGTTTCTTTTTTGGATAGAGGGAGCAAGCAAGCATCCTCTTTCCCCATCGAACCCCCTCCCAAATCCCCTAACCCCCGCCTTCCTCTGCCCTTGTCTCCTCATGCCTCCGTCTTCCCTTGCCCCCCAATCCGATTGGATCGCCTGCTTGCTTGCTTGCTTTTTTCCTGGGAAGGGTTAAAGTGATTTATCTTGACACGACTTCGACTATTTGCTTTGAGTAATGGCGCTGCAAAGGATATTGAGATGTCCCTGTGAAGAAATTTGGATGTTTTCTCTTTTATTAGCGAGCAAATGGCATCTCTGGATTTGTTTTGGTGGCGTCTTTGATTTTAAAATTTCAGCGAGTTTTCTGCTGTATGTAGAAAATACAATGATCTTTGAAAGGTTTGGAGTTATTGTTTCTGTTTTGACCATGGATAATAATAATTTTTTATTGTTATTACTGAGTTCTTGTGTATTTTGACAGCCATGGCATCAAAAATATCATCAGTAAGTGCACACCAGCTGGGCATTGAAGTTTTAACGAAACGTGAAGGTTTATGAGAATTGGTTCTGTTATGAAAAGCAGATATACGCACGAATAAATTTACAAATCTCATTCAGTTCTTCGGATTATTAGTTAAGAGACAATGTCTTTAAAATGTCAAGTGGGCATAATAAAAGCAAACCTAAGACAGCAAATCTCATACCAAATACAACAGTTCGGGCCTGGAACCTCTTCACCGGTAGACCCAGTACAACAGTTGAACACGAAGAGATCGTTTGTCTCGCACGAAGCTTGCTCCTGGTAGGTGAAAGGTCAAGGTCGTTGTATTGGTGACCATAGTAGCTGAGAAATGATTGCTTACTGGAATACGTATACGATATAATTTTACAATAATGGATCATGTAGTGAGTGTTTTAATGATACAATTATGGTATAACAACATAAACAGTTTATTTATCTTTGTCTCTTAGGAATCTGGAAAGAGAAAATATAGTATAGATAAAAATGATGTTGATTGTGGTGGTTATCTAAAGATTCTAGAATTATTCTAGAATGAGTAGAATTTGTGGCATTAGAATTTTATTTTGGAGATAATAGACGAAATTGGAGATAATAGACGAAATTGGAGATAATAGATGAAATTGGAGATAATAGACGAAATTGGAGATAATAGACGAAATTGGAGATAATAGACGAAATTGGAGACAATAGACGAAATTGTTACGAGACTTATTCAATTCGTGTTAGGCTCCGGAAAACTATACGTTTAAGACCTCTGAATACCGCTTGTTCCTTTGCATGGAAAGGACCAGAAAGTGGCACACACAAAAACACGCACACCCACAGAAACAAACGCGCGCGAGCACACACACACTTTCTTCCAGAGGTGTAGATGTGTGATCCAACAGAGTTGGACAACCCGCTGACTAACATGGTCCCAGACCCCGGTCATCATGAGCCGCCTAGTGTTTATATTCTCTGCCGGCCATTACTCATAGCAGGCATTCACAAGCAATCTCTGACACTACTTGCAGAGTTTATGCAGTCATCTCTCGCCCTCTATTCTCTTCCTCTCATGTCTCGCTTTCAAGGAACCAAATTATATATATATATATATATATATATATATATATATATATATATATATATATATATATATATATATATATATATATATATATATATATATATAGTTTATATATATAAACATACATATATAGTATATGTGACGTGTGTGTGCGCGTGTGTATGCGTGTGTTTGTGTGTGTGCAGCTGTATCGTTAAGAACTATGAAACAGTGTATAAAATGGTGTCCAGTTTTGGCTTTAGTTTTTACGACGTCCTCAAGAGGGCTGATACGAAGTGGTAGAAATTTATAATTTAAATGATATGGTGACATTTCAAACAAACATTCAGACAGTTCGAAAATTATTCACACCCAACGGGAAAACGTAGTCGTACACTCCCTTTACTAATCTTGTTTTTTTCCATGCAGGTAGTCTCACACCTTAGCTGTTAGGCCCAGGTATGCTACCTTCCTTAAAATCTATGCATTTTATACATTTGTTTTTAAATAAATGGATATTTGTGCTGTTGTATTCTCTTTTTCAATTGGTATCCAGTCTCACCAGTATGTCAACGGCCACGAGGCTTACTTGGGATTTGATAGACAAATCATTACGTGTTGTATGGAGGCTTCTTTATTGTCTTGTTGTTCTTAAATGCTAGCTTAACGCTCGAAGCTTGTAAAGCTTTTGTGTTATATATTTCTCTGTTGTTATCATAAGTATTTTTGCCTCTCTTGATACCTTGTCTAACATAGGAGCAGCACATTTTCAATCACTTGTCTGTGTTCCTACTTACATCTTTTCCATCGTGTGCGTCAAACCCGTAATACCTTGGATGTGAAAACTGACTTCTTCGCTGTATTGCAATGGCCAGAATAAAAGATACACATAGGCAGAAATATTTGTGGGTTTTCAGTACATGCTATAGTTAAGCCCACTAATTCTTGTGTGCATTAGGCTATCCCAAAATAGTAACTACCGTCATTTTTCATTTCTATTGTGAATTTTGTTGATGGGACCAGTTTATTTAATTTACCAAAGAAAGTATTTACATTTTCATTCAAGTGTCAAAAATTTTGAATTTTTCAGGAGCTGAATATTAAACAAAACCATTCCATGGAATGTAGTATGGTTCAGATATGTTAACGACTTGTTTTTGGCCAGGGAACGAAAAAATAAACACTTTCAGCAACGACAACAAATAGATATCATTATGGGTCATTCCCAAATTTAATGAATATCCAAAACCTGCTGCTTAAAAAGACATTTGGGTATCACATGACACAAGTTTTTACTCGGGTTTTGTAACTTTCCAAAATTGTTTGGGACAACTGATCTCCGGATCCAAGAGATTGATTTAATATCCTAAACTGGCACTACAACATAAATGTCCACCGGGGTGGAAAATGCGTAGCCTGATAAAGATTAATGTATTTATAGAAAAAAAAAATCTACAAAATCAGGGTAAAATGAAAACACAGTTCATGGTTATTTAGCTGCCCTGGTTTATTTACGTAGCTCCCTATGGAGATTGTTCCAGTTTGAGCCCCCTCTGGATTATATTCAGACCAAAGACTTCAGAGTGAAGATCGTTGCCTTGTAAGAGGAACAATTAACAACCTATCTATAATGCTGAAAGGACAAAGTTGTTAAGTTACAATGAGTAGTAATGCTCATTTGAGCTTTTAACGTACATACATACATTCGTAAATACATGCATATATATATTATATAAATATATATGTGTGTGTATTTCTGTATGTATGTATATAAGTATCTGTGTGTGTGTGTAAACAGCTCAAACAAATATCACTGTGATTTCATATGTATATATATATATATATATATATATATATATATATATATATATATATATATATATATATAGAAAATAATCAACACACAATCACGTGTGGAACAGAAATAAATTTCTGACTCACATCAGGCTTGATGGCCTAGTGGGCAGCGCTCTTGCCTTTCAATTGAAAGACCTGGGTTTCGATCCTGATGTGAGTCAGAAATTTATATATATATATATATATATATATATATATATATATATATATATATATATATATATATATATTTCCACATGTAAATTCATTTTTCGTTATTATTATCTAATACTTTCAGTTGTGTACTGTCATACTCTTATTAGCGTAATAATTTTTAGGCCAGTTTGCTTTTCTACATAAGGACTGTTTAGTGTATCTCATTTTTTTAACGCATAGAATGAACTGCTACTAGAGCTGGTTTCTTGAGTTAGATATTAAAATGAAAAATTTTGTGACACAACTGTTATGAGAATATTGTTAAAAGGTTTTTCAAAGATTTGAAACTCAGGAAGTTCAAACTGGAGGTTAAGATTATCTTTCGGAAGAAAGCAGAAATAATTTCGGAAAACAGGGACAGCAACGTTTAATTTTCGCTCTCTCTCCCTCACTCTTAAGACAAAAGAGAGACAGCTGGACACGAAAGTAAATCGGGAGGAGGAAGGTCCAATTTGAACTCCAAACACACAAAGCGACAGGAGACCGAGTAAGTAGACAGTCCAACTGGAAAGCAGATCCACAGGCAGGTGTCCACGCAGACAGACAACCGGACTTGCTAGCAAATACATTGACAGCCAAAGCAATCAAGCAATGTTAGATCAGCCAAAAAACGGACACGGGTGTATATGCAAATATTACGAATTCATCTTGGGTCTTTCAAGTTAAAGGTAATCCTTTTCAATCAAGGCATCTGTCATGCTGTTCCAGGATCGTACAAAAGGAACCTTGTACCCCCACCCCCATACATTTTCGCGCGCACTCACGCAAATATATGCTTTGTGATATTATTAGCGAACAAATCTTACTAGTCTTTCGATTACACATAGACATTAATATTAATGTGTTCCAGATAGGTATCCTTGTGAAAGGAGTTCCTCTTGTTTATTTAATTCTGTGGCACTCTCTCGTAAATTTTTTCTAAAAAAATGCTAAATATCCACGGAGTTGTATTTTAGTGAGGCGAAATTAGGATTGCTTTGGGAGTTGGGATGAGCCCCGTTGCTGCTGTAGACTTTTACAAATGGCATTCCATAGACAATTTAATCCTTTATGTCAGTCGCATTGAAAACCAAACGAGATTGATTCTTAGTCCGTGTCTAACGTCTTTTATTTAAAAAGACTTTCAGTTGCTTTGGATATTTACGGTCCACTTTTCGTTTTGGCCGCGTATTGGATTTAGACGACAGGTGTTAATTTTATGTAATGGTTTGGGGAGACTTTGTTCGGACTTAGTAGGATCATCGACTGAGTTACTTCGATGCAAACCACTAAGAAATGTTTTTTGCAGGATCAAGTCAAGTTTGAAAATTTGCCAGTCAGAACTTTTTCAGATAAAACATTTTTAGTGTACTCCTGCCGTAGATGACGAAGGTTGTCATTATACTATGATATTATTTCTTTGTGGTAATCACCAATAGAACCTCTTGCAATTAACTTGATTTGTTTTGTCTTAAGATCTTCGTCACCCTTCCTGTTCCTTACAATACAAAGGATGTAACAGCAAGATGATTAACTATAGTACTTCAAAGGATAGTTTTTAGAATTTTTATAGTTTTATCTTTGCACCTTTTGATTAAAAAATACTTTTATAGTGTCCTTTGATATATATCCTATCTCTCAGTAGTTGGCTCTTTTCCACTACTTTCATACCTTTTTTAATGCTCATTTTGGAAGTGATAGTCTCCATTTTTTAAAATTTCTGTTAAATATACGCCTTAGTTGGGTGGCCTAAACACAAAGGACCACACCAGGCCTCGTTCTGTTTTTTTTTTTTTTTCAACACTTTGTCACTCTTTCAGGCAGCCTTTGGGCAAGGGGATGCAATGGCATAAGGCCGGCGTGATCAAAACCAACAATCCAACCAAGTAAACATTTCTTTTATTTTATCTTGTATTGTATCAGAACATAACTTGCCGGTCTTATTTATTCTCCCCTTTTATCACAGTCTCTCGTATCCTGAACATTCCCCTCCTCCCTCTGCTGTTCGCATTAATATAATGCTAATTCCCATATCTCTTTATCCTGTTTTTTCTTATCCATTAACATATTCCTTTGCTTCACCAGAGGATGAACACACCGCCGTCCCATAATGTTCACCACACTGCACTGTTCTGATCTCGCGTAATGAGTTATGTTATAAAAGTCCGCTGGTCATTTGTTGCACCATATCTAGACCTTCGTGTTGCATCTCTCTCTCTCTCTCTCTCTCTCTCTCTCTCTCTCTCTCTCTCTCTCTCTCTCTCTCTCTCTTACGGTAAGCTACGACTTTTATAAAGACTCGAATACGATGGGACGTGGCTGGGGGTGGAGGTCCACTGAATCTCACTGGACGGAGAGGAATTGTGGAGAAAAATTTACCTCGTAATAATGTTATATATATATATATATATATATATATATATATATATATATATATATATATATATATATATATATATATATATATATATATATAATATATATATATATATATAGACAGATAGATATGTGTGTGTGGAAGACATAATAATAGAGAGAACATTTTGTAGACTTTTTTCAAAGCCTGATTTTTGTCGAAAAAAGTCTTAAAAGAGGAAGTTCGGAAGTATTTTGACTAAATAGGGAGTGGTGAGGGTGACCATGTTCTAATGTGGAGTAGTTTGAAGAGAAAGGTGATAGAAGCAGTTTTTACAGAAAGTGTCATTGGAGGTATATGAGTCAATTCCTTAAGTATTAGATGAAGCAAAAATAAAAGTAGGTTTTAAATGAAACTCGATAGTTAAAAGGATTAAACTGGTTAGTAATGAGATGAGTTTCTTTGGTAGGAATAAGTGACAGTAGCTTATTGAGAGAATATGGATGAAGTCTCGTCTAAGAATAAAAACCAAACGGTGGCCATTGGGAGTTTTGAAGGAAAGTGAATGCCCGGTGTCGTTTAAGGAGGTAAAGGAGGGTTGTATAGATCATGTCACCAGATGTTTTAGCATGCTACGATCGGCAATGGGTTAAGGTGGTGCTAGCTAAACCGAGTAAGGTAACAAGAGGATATTGGAATGCTTCTGTGTAAAGGAAGAAGTTCACTGTAGTGAATGTTTTGAAGAGTAAGGAAAGGAGGTTACTGTTATTTTGAAACTGGTGTGATTGTTCAGGATCTAAAATCATAAATTGTTGATGAATGTAAACGTGACCGGAATTAAGAACAGAAACGCTTGAAATTGGCCTATAGTGTTACTCTGCATTATACTTGATAAAGTTATACAGAAGCATGATACTGTACCTTCACACACGTTCACAAACTTAAAAATAAGAATCGGAGATCGACAAGGTTGAAGTTTATGTGGCTACCAATTGGTTACCTAGCAACGGGACCTACAGCTTATTGTGGAATCCGAACCACATTATAGCGAGAAATGAATTTCTATCACCAGAAATAAATTCCTCTAATTCTTCATTGGCCGGCCGGAGAATCGAACGAGGGCCCAGCACAGTGCTCGCCGAGAACGATATCGACCCGTCCAACGAGGAACTCCTAAAGAGTTATAACTCGCTCGGGAATCGTATGTGGAACGTCTCGCTGATAATGTGATTATCACTTTATTGTGATAACCTACACACACGCACACGTATGCACACACACATATATATATACATGTTTATTTATTTATATAAATACGCATTTATACATACATACATACATACATACACACACATATATATATATATATATATATATATATATATATATATATATATATATATATATATATATATATATATATATATATATGCAGTATATACATGAAATGCAGTCGTACATCATTGTGAGAACGTTCTATTGAAATCCGCGGAGTTGCTGACTGACTACAGTAGATCATAATAGGGGGAGATGGGTATAAATCTTGTTCATTCCAAAATACTAGCTGAATACCCCTATTTTAATATATATATATATATATATATATATATATATATATATATATATATATATATATGTATGTATGTATGTATGTATGTATGTATGTATGTATGTATGTATGTATGTATATATATGTGTGTTTGGGTGGGTGGGTGGTGTGTATGTATATGCATTATATATATGTGTGAATATATATATATGTATATATATATTATATATAAGAAGAAAGGGAGAAGTTAGATTACACGTAACGAAGATTAGTTAAAAAATTATAATTATGATGCGTAAATGATTAAGATACAAAAATTACTAGGAAGCATCCAAAGAAGTTTTTTCAAAACTGCTACATAATATTTTTAATATTACTATAATAGGTACTACTACTTTTTCAATCAAAGACCTCAATTTTCGCTAATCGTGAGTGACTAAAAAGATTAATGAATTTTGATACAAGAGCAGACATTGAAATGAAGACCAAACTGAAGTTTTTGTAAGGCAATGTGCAACAAAGTTATCTTGTAACTTGGAGCTGCAAACTTGCATATGATTTACATACTGGACAGAAATTAATAAGTAAATCTAGATAACAGACAGGGAATTTCATGTCGAGTAAAGGAAATAATCCGTATGGTAAAATGCCATCGATTATCTGGTTATGTTAATTAATTTCCATCAGTACGTTTTCTGATTAGAGAATAATTTCTTATTCTTAAGAGTTTGTTGACAGACCTTTTGTGATTTTATAATACAGTCGAAAATGTATAATGAGAGGAGCGCAGCCTCAGGCAATGCGCTCATTATATTTTGCTCAAATGCTTCTTAATGCGAAGTCGTTTTTTCTACAGCTCTTCCTCTTTGACATGAACACAGGAAACGTCATTTCTATAGCTGAACTATAGAAAAATTTGATGTATAGAAATTTGTCTGTCAGTGTGGTTCTATGGCATTTTAATCATTCGTAAAAAACTCAAACATCAGCAATTACCGCAAGGTAATTATGTCAAAAGAGGTAATTATGATAAGTGTATGCAAATGAATCGCTTGTTTATATGGAATATCAACGACAGAGAGAAATAACACACCGTCTTGCTTCATAACGTTAAGAAAAAGCCCCGAAAATGACTCCCAATTATTTAAATCATTGAGAGATAATTACATCCGTTGTTGATGGTCTGTCGTAGTTTGTGCAGTGCAAAAGAACATATCAAAAAGGTACTGTGAAGTGAAGTATGCCAGGAGGCATAGGAGAGAAAAAGAGGTATTGAAAGGGAAAGAGAGATAGACGTGACAGCCAGGTATTAAGGAAGGCGTATGTTGTCGAATAATCTCTTGACATAGCTGAATAGAAAGCAGTTCAGCAATCCTTTTAAAAGGGTGGCATGAATGAAAAATGGTTCACTGCGCTGCAACGTGGTATGGTTGCATGGAGAAAGTTGAAGACGGCAGATTGGTGAAAATCGATATAATTCAGAAAGTTTGAGAGCTAACAGAGCGAGACCAGAGCTACGAAGAATTTTTATAACGCTGTCATGCTATTCTGATTTTCAGTTTATCGGTTATATTTGGTCGTATGCTCTGCAATTCCAAAAATCAGTGTAAAGCTTCTCGAAAGATCTACAACTACTCATTCGAAACTTGATCATTATTATTACAATTTTTCAATAGCGTTCTGATTATGGGGACGATTAGTATTCCCCGTGAGTGAAGAAAATTGGTTGCGTTGCATGTGAAAATGAAGATATAATGTAGGCACTTCAACGAAGCGATCTTTTCTGGGAAGAACTTCGTCGTTTTCTTGCTGTACTTGTCTATTACACAATCAAAGGTGTGCCAGCGCCAAAGTAGCTGACAGGGCGATGATTTAATCTCGCATACTCTGCGGTTTCTCAAGAACTGTTACAAGTATTTTTGAGAGGAAAAAAAAAGCATCAAATAGGCATTACAGAAAAACTTTAGTGAAATACATTTACTGATTATATAACCCCCTGTTTAAACTCCTCATGAATTACATGTGCACGCAATACACATTTATTAATCTTTTCCTTTTTTCATTCGGTACTTACTTGCAAGCATGCATTGAATCAATCAGTGAGCTGCGTCATCAGTGACAGGATCGTGGACTTTATTCCATTTTTCTCCTGTGTCAATCTTTCCAGTCTCTAAATAAATCCGGAGTGGGAGTTCACTCTGCTTGTTTGTATACTCTTTTTAAATGTCAGACCTGGTATGTTATAATTTTTCTGTAGCGTGGTATCGCGTG
Source organism: Macrobrachium rosenbergii (assembly GCF_040412425.1). Classification (NCBI taxonomy): domain Eukaryota; kingdom Metazoa; phylum Arthropoda; class Malacostraca; order Decapoda; family Palaemonidae; genus Macrobrachium; species Macrobrachium rosenbergii. Next base: position 4,203,155 of record NC_089751.1, read on the forward strand.
TAGCCCCTCAGCCCTGAGATAAGTGTGTTAAATGTTGGACAACTTTAAACCCACTTATTTTATTGCGTTGTCATATGGATACGTTCCAGGGATGTGTCGTCAGATGTTGGGTGACTTCGTGTGTCGCGCTGAAGAAAGAATAGATAAACAAAAAATAAGAAAGAAAATACATTTGATTCAAAGGAATCCGGCGAAGGCATAAATATTTCCTTTGCGAGGTCATTGGCTATTTGAGAATTCGTATAAATATACGATGCTTATGCAATGAGGGTGAGTCAGGCTGAGGAGGTGGTGTATTTCAACTGATATGTCACCAAGTTCTGCTCTTACACGATTCTAAAAGGGCCAGCTAGGTGTGCGATAAGGCCGTGGCCAGTGCGCTCTCTCTCGCAGGCACTTGGCCCTTGTAAGTTGTCTGCTTTCAACTTATCCGTAGCCATAAATAAGAAAAATAGGGTGTCGCTTCTTTCTGTTCTTCCTTATGAGTTCTTTGTTTAAGTAGGACGAGACCTGGAAGTAATAAAGAATATGTTATAATCACTTGTTAATGCATGCTAGAAACGAAAATAGAATGGCCTCAGTGATTTCCAGAGCATTCGTACTTTTTTACGTAAAGTTGTACTCGTTATAAGAAGTATAGTGTCTCTCTCTCTCTCTCTCTCTCTCTCTCTCTCCTATACTATGAATATTCTTTCGACCTGAAGGACCAACGTCAAGTTTATTTGGCGGAGACACTTGCGATATAAACATTCCTCTCTCTCTCTCTCTCTCTCTCACTACACATAATATGCTTTGAGGCTTTATAACAAATGTAAAGTCCAAGATTCTTTTCATCCATTATCCTGTTCAGTGGGAACTTAATTTAACATCTGGTTACATTTATGGAGATTTAGACGTCGGTCTGTTTTGATAGGTATCCCCATGCCTATTAGTTAACTGTACGGAGAAATCATCTGATATTCGGCATTAATTACCATATTCGGTCATCCGTACGCAATATTATAGATTAAAGATAATCAACGAGTTTAGAAAGCTTTGTATCTTATGTTTGCCTTCAAGCCGACATGCTAAGTTTATTTTTGAAAAAGGATTACTGAGTAGAGTAGAGATTCATAACTGACTTGAGGATGTTTTAATCTTTTATTGTGTAATTTAATCTTCCTTATATTAAAAAGAAAATTGATTTTATCAAATATTTTTTAATATAAGGAAGACTTTTCATTTTTTTAATATAACGAAGACTTTTCCAAGGATTTTAAATCAGTGTGCCTTGAAGGTCTGCCGGCTGGTTGTTTATTTATGTATTTGTTAAAGAAGAAAAACATTGGAAACATGTTCTACCGATACCACTCTCTTGAGAACCTTTTGTAAGAAAACATTTTATGGTTTGACGCTCGGCGAATTGCCGAGGAATTCCAAGCATGATTGGTCAGGTTTCGTACCCGGTTTGAAATTTGAGTATAGCTGCATTGTCAATCTTTCAAATGAATGTAACCACGTATATGACTTGGGACGTTAGAATGCTGTTTATTGATATCGTGAGGCCAATTTATCATCATCTGTGATGCACAGATGTCAATGGAAACTTCGCATCCTGACGGAACGCACCTTGTTCCAGACCCCGATAGTACAGATATCTTCGAATGAAGAGATAACAGTCGACCCCAGCGATTGAAATTGAAAAAGGAAAGAAGCCGAATCTTGATTTAGGAAGGATCCTCTATAACGAACGGTCTGGAGTTTGTTCCTCCTTGTTCTCCCTTTTGAGGATCGCGGGGTATGATGGGACTGAAGGGGGAAAGCGAGGTTGGTATAATGTATACACTGCGCATGTCCGTTCGTCTTGCATCAGGCACACTGCTGGTCGGTGGGGCGTCGCTGATGGATGAGGCTGGCTCAGTAGGCAATCAATGAATCTCCTGACTGATGACTGATGTTTTCTTTCTTCTTTTAGCGGTTTCGTTCTTTCGCTTCTCTTGTTCTTTCGCTTCCTTCCTCTTCTTGCCTTTGACTTTGTTTTTCTGTCCTGCTCTTTCCTTGATTCTCTTCCTTTCTTCCTTTTATGACTTTATTCTTGATAGTTTTCCTCTTACTTCCTTTGTATCCTCTTTCCTGCCACATTTGTAATGCCCAACTTTTTTTTTTAATTACATTTTTTTTTTTTTTTGTCCTTTAGTTTCAGGGATAGCTTCCTTTTTCACTAATGGCCCTTACATTCGTTTTCCTTCCTATTCCTTTTCCTTCACTTCATTCACCCGTGAGATGAGATGACCAATGAATCCGCTACGAAAGACTCGTAAATTATACTTACCAACCACTGCTTATATTAGACGTAACTATTATTTTACTTGGAAGATTTTATTCCATTACAGCATGTGATACAGGTTGCTGATGGTAATGTTTTAATTAAAGGATGTGTGTATGTGTGTGTGTGTGTGTTGGTGAGCGTTACATTTGGGGAATGCTGTCATAAAACGTGCGCTGGTGACAGTCGTTACCAACTGTCATTACCGAATTCCTTTTAACGGATTTTTGGTTTTAATGGGACACGTCAATTATCTGCTCTTTTTTTTTTTTTTTTTTTCCTCAGTTGCTGCCTGTTGTCTAGTCAGTTCATTCACCGTGTTGTAGCAAGGCTGTTTTTTATTAGCATTATTGTTAGTGTTTTGCTACGGTTGTTGGCAATGGTTAGTCTGCTCTTGAATTCATGTGCATTCGTACGGTTTTCCTTACATACTGAATTTTATTATAAGAATTATTTGTTAGAAGTTGCTATCAAGGACAATAATTGTTATTATTTTGTGTTTTTTGCTGTTGTTTTTATTAGAAAGTGTTATTTTGCATTGTTAGATTGTAGTTGTTGTTTTGAACTTGGTATCATGCTTGTAATTCATTTGCTTATTTTTCTCATCGTTTGTCATGACAAGCAGCGTTTGCGTGCATTTTTTAGATTTCCTCTAATTTCCTTTTATTTCATCTTTAACTAAATCTTTATCCTGAGAGAACATGCATAATACTAATTCTCATTTGTGGGATATAGCGAAACGTTGAAAATTTTACATTTTTTCTTTCATTTATTAGCGTGACGACTTTATAACATTTGACAGGTAATTTTATTTGCCTTCTCTTCTGCTTATGACTAACCAAAATATCATAAAAGTCGGTGTAAGCGTTTTATTTTTGTGTAAAATAGGATGAAGGATGTTTTCTGAGGGCGTGTTTTTTTTTTTTAATTCCATCTTCATTACCATTTGGATGTAACGATTTATTTAGAATATTCTACAACCGACTGAAAGATAGTGAAAAATGCTTTTATTGTTTGTGCATGAGTTCATTAATTGATTTTCTTTTATGCTGGCCGATGACCACAGTTGTTTCGACGCCAGTCTGCATGAATCATCTTTTGTTCATGTTGTTTACTGGAGTTCCATGCTCTCTCCTCTATCGACAGCTTTGTAAATTTTACGAAGGTAAGAGGATAATAAATACTCTAGAGCAGTTCAGTGGTTCATAGTTCAATGATTCATTCATGTTTGCCAGCCCTCTCGCTTGATACCCTATGATGCGGCTTCGTTTTGCCTGTCAGCATGATTTTTACAACTTTTTCTACTTTTGTAGTTAGAAATGCGGCATATTTAAAAGTGTGCGTTTATTTCTTCATTTCATATCTTCCCTTTCCTGTGCTCCGTTTTTCTCGACACTTTTCCCCATCATCTCTCCCATCTACCTTCTTACCCCTCCCCCTCCTTTTTTCTTTCTATCCTCAGCGGAATCCAACGTGCCTTTCTCAGCCATTCAGTTTCATACAACATTTTATACCGAAATGAAAGGGCGATTGTCCGCCTAGGCCTGTCAACCAGGGTGTGCGTCCCGTGTTTACAACCTTCTTCCTCCTATCTTTCCTCGAAATTCTTCCTTTAGATCTGTCTTAATAGTGATTACTATCTCTCTCTCTCTCTCTCTCTCTCTCTCTCTCTCTCGTCCGTCCGTGTAATTGCTTCCAAGAGCCCCATCCCTAGTCTTTTTATGGTTTCTATAATCCTAAAAGGATCATGGTAACATGGATTCCATTCATCATCCTGCGGCGAATCCTACAACTTTATTGGGATGTTTGAAAGGCGTGCTACTGCGCTTCCCGTCCTCCACCTGTAAAACTTTCTTGCTCTCCTTTTTTTTCCATAGCTTTCAAGTTGTGGGAAAATATTCTTCTGTGAAAAGGCTTCTGGTTTTCAGATGACTTTATTGCTTCCTCCGCCGGGGAAGGGCGGGGCGGGGGTGTTAGTAATGCTCCTGTACACAGCTGCGAATTAAGATCTTAGAAATGACATCTTCGTCAAGGCTGGAAGAAATCATACGGACTGATGGCTCTGTTAAGTATACGTTAGTTTAACCAGACCACTGAGCTGATTAATAGCTCTCCTAGAAAGGGCTGGCCCGAAGGATTAGACTTATTTTACGTGGCTAAGAACCAATTGGTTACCTAGCAACGGGACCTACAACTTATTGTGGAATCCGAACCACATTATACCGAGAAATGAATTTCTATCACCAGAAATAAATTCCTCTAATTCTTCATTGGCCGGCCGGAGATTCGAATGCGGGCCTAGCAGAGTGCTACCGAGAACGGTACCGACCAGTCCAACGAAGAACTCTGATGGCTCTGTAAAGTGTCTCCTTGTTCTGGTGGTGAAATGCAAAGTTAATATGTATATATTCTTTTCAGTATAAACTGAATTATTCTTGATACACGTATGAATATTCGTCGTTACCAGGAACAAGGAAAACAATATGCCGAAGTTTCTTCGGCGCAGTCAAGTTTTCTGTACAGCGTATAATCAAGGCCACCGAAAGTACATCTTTCTTTTGCTGGTCTTGGTGTAGTGCTGTATGAGCCGCAGCCCATGAAACTTTAACCACGGCCCGGTGGTGGCCTGTCCTATATCGTTGCCAGAGGCACGATTATGGCTAACTTTAACCTTAAATAAAATAAAAACTACTGAGGCTGGAGGGCTGCAATTTAGTATGTTTGATGATTGGAGGGTGGATGATCAGCACACTAATTTGCAGCCCTCTAGCCTCAGAAGAAGTGCGGACGGACAAACAAAGCCACCTCAGTAGTTTCTGTATCACTTTCAGAAAGTATCTGTAAAAGTATCACTTTCTCAAAACTTGGCCCATTTCCATATTCTAGCTAATTACCCATTCTTAATATCAGTTGATTTTAATTGGGAATACAGTTTAAATGCTGTCACCATACCAGGTGTAAGCCGCAAGAATCTTATCTTATATTAATGGTCATCATTTTATGGCAACAAAAAATGTGTATGTTCCCTGTTTATGAATTCAGCATAACATTAACTACTGTATAGAATGTTAAATGCTAATTACCTGTGTCAGATTTTATAGCCCAAGCTTCTCTAATGTCGTGGATAGCAGATGACGGTACGAAATGTCACCTGGCATGTTTATGTGTGTGTGCGTGTGCGCTTGCGCGTGATTCTATTGTAGCTGGTAGTAATGGCAGTAGCAGTCAACTTTACGGATCTGAACTGGTTGAAAGCCTCTTAACCAGCATTCACGCGTTGCATTAATATGATTAAATGGAAGTCAGATAATGATTTTACAAGTGTTACAAATACAACATGGTCGTAGAAAATGTGAACTGTGTCTACTCCGCTCTTTTCTCTGCAACTGTACATCATTTTGCTTCATTACATCATTTTGCTTCATTCTTTATTATTAAACCCGCGGATTCCTGTCAGTCAGGCAGGCAGTTAACTGTATTCTGTACCCATGCTCCAACTTTTGAAGTGTGATCGTAATTCTTTTCTCTGTTTTTGTAACAGTTTATCTTCAAGTGGGGTAATTGAAAAAACATTTCTTTCCCTTATCTAACACAAATCATCTTCATAGTTATTATAGGAAAAACGAGCTGGCTAGGACCAGCAATGGAATATCACTGCTAGAATATGCGTTCATTCACGCATATTATTTATACATACATACATATATATGTGTGTGTTTCTGTTATTGTGTAAAAGCGTTTGTTTTGTTCACTTTAAACACCCTTATCTTTATGCATGTTTGTACATGAAAGAATTCTTTATAGAAACTGTAGAAGAAAAGTAGTCCCTGTTGATAGAGTGAATTGCTGAAATCTTATACTGTCTCAGACAAAGCCGGAAAGCGATGTTTTTATATTTGCTCCTCGAATCTATACGACATCTTCAGATTCTGAAACTTCTCAAAATGAAATGAGCAATGCCTTTCTTACCATTGCAGGAGGGGTCAGATGGGCATCACGTGCCCCCTCACCGTGAGAGTTGCGCAGTTAAAAGCATACATGCTGTCATTTGGTCACGCTGGTACAAGTCAAGTTACAGTATTTTAACACTGGATGGAATATTGATGAAACCATGATGAGAGGTTCAGCGCAGGAGGTTTTGTTTGAAAATAATAATAATAACATGATGAACTTAATGCAAAGAATATCCCTTCATTCTTTATTAATGGAACGTTTCGACTTGTTCGCGTGTCATTTGCAAGCTAAAAAGAAACGTACATCTCGGAAACGACAGAAATTAATAAATATATACATTACTTGATAATGGGCTATAATTATGTTCAACAGAAGCACTGAAAACAATTTAAATATAATCGAACACCAAGAAAATACAGTACGGTACCAAGCAAAATAAAGAAAGAACAAAATACCATTGTTTTAAAGTATTATCAATGGAACTGAATTTCTGTCTCCGTACAAGGTTCCTTTAGTCTGATGAAAGATGGACTGCTGTTCGTAGCTCATCTGTAGTATGTGATTTGGTGAGAACTGTGAAATTTTCAGTGGAAAATGGTGTTTTACGGTTTTCAAGGCAACGCAAACGGATAGCAGTTAACTGGTCTTACCTGATGCTGATGAATCCGAGAACTTAACGAGTAACGGGCATCCACATTTACAAACCTATTACCTCTCACTGTGAATAGGAATGGTTAGCAAATTACCCTGCTGCATTGAAACCATTGGTGTGTAGACAGGGATCTGGATGAAAAATTAGGGACGCAGAGCAAAATTCTAGAAATTATTTAAACACTGCTTACAGAAATTAAGTTTACAATTCTAAAGCTCCTAGACGAGCTTTAAAAAGGAAGGAACGTGAACACATTAGATATTTCCATTTACTGAAAAACTGCTCTTACTGGTCCAGGACGAATCAGCCGATGTGTATCATGAAAAAATGAAACGTTCAGTTATAAGCTGTTTCATACAGAAATGGATTTTTTTTATCAAATTAGCTTTAATGAAACCGTATTTTCCAACTTTTTTTCATTATTTTCCTAGTCAATAAATTTACACCAAAACCTCATGGAGCAGCTAATAGGACTTTTATAAAATCCGTGTAATTCAAAATTATGCAACAGACTTTTAAGGAAGGTAATAGATTTTTGTCGAAACACTTACCTTAAATAAACATAGGGTATCCATTCTAAACTAATCGCCAAATTTCCTTTTTTTTTTTCCAAAGTGAAAGAGCTGCTTCCTTTTTCTCTGTGGTCGTTTGCTTATTGTCAATGTAGTTTGGAGTACGATCGGTTTAAGAAACAGACATTTCACTTGCTCGTAAACAAATATGGAGCTGTCAGTTCTAGGATTCATCAGCATGGGGTAAGACTGCTTAACTCTGTTACCTGTTTACATTACCAAAAAAATGCAAAACATCGTTTGTTCTTTAAAATTTCTTAGCCCCACCAAATCACATTTTGCAGTGGAGTTTCAACCCTCCATTTGCATAATGTATCTTGGAATACCTATATGTAATTACAGAGTTTTATATCTATTGAGTTCTCATCTAATACAGAAAAGAAGACGATTTGTCAAAAAAAAAAAAGTTTCATTCATTTCTAGTTTTATTTATTGTAAATTCGAGTCGTGACTCCTGAGGTCGCTAACATTATCTGGGAGTTTTCCGTTAACATGTGAAAGGTGAAGATGAAAGAAATTAATCCGAATCTTTAAAACGTGCACAGCTGATGGGAAGGCACAGTGTAATCGTGGAAAAAAAAAGTTTTTCAACATGACTGTAAGCCATTTTTGGTCTCTTAAAACTGTTCAAAATATCCTTAACAGTATTTGAAAGGACTAAGAAATTAAAGCCCTCAGGACGTAAGATGCTGGGCGAACTTTCACATCGTAAATTTGTTCTTTGAAATTTCATAATATAAATGAAATTTAAATAGAAAATGTTCATTTGAGAAATCTGTAAGGTCATTCATTTTGCAATAAATTTGTATGATGTCTATAATACAAAATTGTCTTGAGTTTCAGCTACGAAAAGAGGCGCGATCCTTTTAAGTACGTATGTGGACCGGGCGATAATATTCATGAAGGAAAAACTTACCATGAATGAATCCGTTTCCTTTATCCACAACAACAGGTGTTGTTCAGGCGATGGCCGCACAAGCCTCGTCGACTGCGCCTACCTCGCAGATAAATACTCGACGACGAGGCATAATTAATGATTTACGAGCAGTATTACATTAAATTTGACTCCGCGGTCGCGTAATTGCCTCTAATTTGGTACCATCATTTCCGCTCTTTGCATTAATACGATAAACCTTTGGTGGATCATGGAAAAAATTTAGTTTCAAGTGGTGCGAACATTAATCATTAATTTCAGTATTTTTTTTACCCCACCCCCCAAGTCGCCCCCTCTCTCTCTCTCTCTCTCTCTCTCTCTCTCTCTCTCTCTCTCTCTCTCTCTCTCTCTCTCTCAGCCTTTTGGCAGCTATGAAAGTTATGATCCTCACTGAATTTTCCAGTCTTTCGTCATCTGTCAGTTTATATAAGTTAGGATCTTTTGAGATTAGCTAGATTACCATATGTTTCATTGGCTGTTTTTTTGGTTTGGTAACCTGGACGCTTATGTGCGAAAAATATGACGCAGGAGCAACATACTGCAGGGGAAACTTGTCGGATTAA